>NC_064848.1:5622489-5809989 GCF_024139225.1 Suncus etruscus | reverse complement strand
GTCACTCCTGAGCACAGCTGGGAGTGTCCCAACACCTCCACCCCATGTCCTCCAAAAAAGAGGGCTTGGCTCTTAATTTGTCTCATTGCAAAGGCAGTGTCATGAGTCGCTCGAAGTAGCCCCATTTTGCAGTGGAGCTCATTGACTTGGGGGAGGTCATTGATCCTGAGTTAGCAAGGAAGGGACTTCAGTCTTTCTTGGTCACCTCGATGCCTCATGGAGAGCATTAGAGAAAGTGCAGAAGTGGGTCCCCACTCCAGAAATGAGGGGATTTGCCTTTGACTGGGCAGAAGTCCTGCTAAATTAGACAATGGCATAGAAACATTGGGCCTGCACCCCTGATTGTAGGACCATGCTCTCTTGCTCTAGTCTGTTGCTTTGTTTTGCATTGGGGGTCTCATCTGGCAGTGCTAGGTATGGGACCCTGCTCCAGCCCTCACCTTCTCTCCCCACATAGGGCTGATCTAATGGATTTGTTTTGTTTTGAGGCTATTCCCAGTAGTGTTATGTGCATAGGAGTCATTCCAGGCCATGCTCAGGAGACCACATGCTGGGCCAGGGACTGCCTCATGGTTGGCCACATGTCAGTCATGTGCCCAAACTCCTGGACTCATATCCTGTATTAATTTTCTTGTAGCTTCTACCATCCAGCACAGAAGCTGCTGGCCACCAGGTTGGCTTTCTTGAGGCTTTGCCTTCCCCACTGTAGGAGTTCAGGTCTCCGTAACACTTGCAAGAGCAATTCTCAAGCACTGAGTCTGGAGTGCCCTCCCCCAGGCACTGATGGCTCTGGTCACTAACTCCCCTCCAAAAAAAAAAAGGGTTGGAGAGACAGCTCAAAGGGCAGAGCATATGCTTTGCATTGTGCCAGAGGTCAGGGTTGAGTTCCAAGCATCACATGGTCCTCATACATTGTCAAAAGTGACCCCCAAGCCAAATAAAATAAAATAAATAAAAGCCCCCCCAATAAAATCAGGGCTGGAGATAGGAGAAGAGAAAGCAACTTGCCTCGCATGCAGGTTAGCCCCAGCACCACATACATTGCCAGGAATGATCCCTGAGTATAGTTGGATGTGGTTCCCCAAAACAAAACAGAAAGAATTAGATATTAATTGTGCCCATTAGAAATGTACCAGTGAGGGCCCGGAGAGATAGCACAGCGGTGTTTGCCTTACAAGCAGCCGATCCAGGACCAAAGGTGGTTGGTTCGAATCCCGGTGTCCCATATGGTCCCCCTGTGCCTGCCAGGAGCTATTTCTGAGCAGACAGCCAGGAGTAACCCCTGAGCACCGCCGGGTGTGACCCAAAAACAAAAAAACAAAAAAACAAAAACAAAAACAAAAAGAAATGTACCAGTGAGGGGCTGGAGCGATAGCACAGGGATGGAGCATTTGCCTTGCACACGCTGTCCCTGTTTGATCCTTGGCATTCCATATGGTCCTCAGAGCCTACCAAGAGTAATTTGTGAGCATAGAGCCAGGAGAATCTCCTGAGTACCACCGGGTATGCACCCCCCCAAAAAAATGAAGTGTGCCAATGAGTGAGAAGAGTGAAGGTCGGTGTGAGGAAGCTTTGTCTGTGTCCACTGCCACATGGATAGTGTTTTGCAGAGCCTGATTAAAAGCCAGAACCGCTGATTGCAATTGAGCTGTGGACTGAAAATAGGAAGAAGATGCCGGGCAGTGAATCATTCACTCTGGGACTTGACAGCTACCTTGAAGTCCCCTCTTGTGCATTCCCCATCCAGGACCCTCCACCAAAGAGGAAGCCCGTCGCCTCCAGCTCTGAACTCCGAAGGAGTCTCCGGATGTGAGGAGGAAGCGTCCTGGCTGCGGAAGGCCGGCTCATTTCCAGTTTGGGGCCGGGTCCTGTTTACTCAGCAAGGCCGACAGACCGGCAGGGCTTGGCGGCAAAATGCGCTTCTGCCTCTGAGAACAGAAGGGGCTGGCAGCACGGCCAGGCCAGGCCAGGCAGGGGGAGGCCAGTGCCAAGGGGAAAGTCGAATGTAAAGTGTTTCCTCCCAGTCAGGCGGCCCCAGACTTTTGTCTCCAGCCTGTGGGCAGTCCCTGCAGTGATTCATAATCAGTGGGAACTTATAAATAAACCCCACCTCAGCCTTGTACTGCGGCCCAGGCACCCACAGACAGGGAGGTTGGAGAGAGGCCTGCAGAGAAGGTGCCCGCCCCAAGGGAGAGCAGGGCTATGGCCAGAATCATGTTTCCCACCAAGAACCCAAAATCTGGACTAGTGCAAAAAATAAAGCTGAGGGCCTGGGTTTCCATCTTCCCTGTTCAGTTGTGGACAGGCCGCTAAGGGGAATTTTGAAATAGCTGATCTTGCTGGGGTTCACTCTTGGTAGTTCGCTCAGGGATCACTCCTGGTGGGGCTTCGGGGACCATAGGGAGGGGCAAGGATAGAAACCAGGTTGGCTTCATGCAAGGCAAGTGCCCTCCACACTGTGCTATTTCAGCCCACATATCTCTCCTCCTTTGTAAGGGAAGAGACAGAGGCTCACACATGTAGACTTTGCTGCTCACAGCAGTCCTGGAGAGACCTTTCATGTCCCTTCATGCTCTTATGATGACAGACAGCCAAGAGCTGGGCTTTTTTTTTTTTTTTTTTTTGGTTTTTGGGCCACACCCGGCGGTGCTCAGGGGTTACTCCTGGCTGTCTGCTCAGAAATAGCTCCTGGCAGGCACGGGGGACCATATGGGACACCGGGATTTGAACCAACCACCTTTGGTCCTGGATCGGCTGCTTGCAAGGCAAACACCGCTGTGCTATTTCTCCAGGCCCCAAGAGCTGGGCTTTTAAGGTCTCCGCATGCTCATTGAACTGTGGGCACGATGGCCTACAAGGGGCTTTCACAGATGCCCCTTACTGGACACCCCTGAAGGAAACAGCCTTTACTTCTTCTGGTTTCATCCATCATCTATCTGCTCGTCTGTTTCACAGAGGTAGGAAAAAAGGCAGGAGAAGCCTCTAGGTCCTTGGAGTTGTGCAGTACGGGCCCCACGCAGGACCAGCCATCAGAGAAGAGTTCCAGTCCTTGAGAGATGACTACTGTGGTTTCTGGTGGGTCTGTGTGAAGGTCGCCCTCTCTGAGCTTGCAGACAAGGAAACTGAGTCCCAGCAGTGGCAATAATTTACCGTGGCCACAAGGCCTAATCTTTTTTTTTTTTTTTTTTTTTTTGGTTTTTGGGCCACACCCGGTGACGCTCAGGGGTTACTCCTGGCTATGCGCTCAGAAGTCGCTCCTGGCTTGGGGGACCATATGGGATGCCGGGGGATCGAACCGCGGTCCGTCCTAGGCTAGCGCAGGTAAGGCAGGCACCTTACCTTTAGCGCCACCGCCCGGCCCCCACAAGGCCTAATCTTGTGCTTCCCAGGGATGGTCACTGTGGTTGAACACGGCTCTGGGGGCCTTGACAGCATTTTCAAATCCCATTTGCTGTCCTCATGCACTCACAGAGCACCATCTCCAGTCTCCGTGGACTGAAGAAACTGAATGGGCCTTGAACCAGACTGAGTGGGACAGGAGAAAAGAGTCGCCAACCCAAGATCCCAAGAGCAGAAGAAGCAGAGAAATAGTGATTGGGGGAATGGCGAGAGGGTTGGGGGCATGCACTGACAAGGCTGCCGGAGACCCCTGTCTGACAGACAGTCTGCACACCAAGAGGCTGCCTTGTGTCACAGAGGTCAACACACCCTTACAGTGGTTCACAGACTCCCTCCACCCAATCAGAACACAGAGCCCTGAGGAGAAGGGAGAGTCCAGGGCCAGAAGCCCGAGCCAGGCCAAGGTGTCCTGTTGAGTTGCTGCTTCCCTGTGCTCTGTCTGATCTGTGGTGTCGTTGGTCAGACTCCTGGCATTGCCTAGGCTCACTGAGCAGCCAGTGTCTGCCCTAACTCAGTGCAGCTTTGACTGTGAGTGAACCTTGCAGCTGCTCCTGCTTCCTCTAGTGACTGATGAAATCTGATATGGTACCAGAGGGCTGGGCACATGCAGGTGTGCCCACAGTAGCGGCCTGTCACAGGGGATCTGGAGTGCTTGGGCCCCAGTTTCCAAGGCATCTTAATGCCAAATAACAAACAGCAAACTCCCCTCAAAGATTCTGTCTTGAGGGTGAATGCTACTTTGGGAAGAAGGATGATGATTCCAGGGTCCTGCTGTACTGGCTGCCCCATGGTCCCTGGCCTGTGATGGGTGCTCTGGCTGCCAGACCAGGCAGGGTGGAACCTTGAATACCAACAGGAGAATTCAGGACCATGTTGTAGCACTGGAGCTAGGCAGTGGGACGACTAATGGGTGGTTCCCCATATGTGTGACTTTTCCCCAGGATTTCCAGGAGAGCTGGGGCCAGTGTGGGGGATTCAGCTACCACTTGCTCCTCCCAGCCCTGCTCCTGCCTCTGTGGCCAGCCACCAGGTTCTGTGCATGGGAACTGGAGGAACTGGAAAGGCAGAAGGGGAATTAAACTTAAGGACAGTGGAAGTAAGAGTGAGGCTTCAGGTCAGGGCCCTTGTCCTACTTCTCCTTCAGAGGGAGATTTAGTGGGGAACCCTGTCCTCTCCTTAGGGGAGGAGACCTGCTCACCTGCAGGAGGGGCCATGAAGGGGTATTGTCTTGGCACTGGAACAGAGGGCTAGAGTTGAGCACCAAGTGGGGGGGGCCTGAAAGTGCGGAGATTTCTGCACCCTGCAACAGCAGCTACTCAAATCTAAGCCCACAGATCCATCTTATCTTCCAGCTTGCTGAGTTTCAGGGTTCCAGGAATTGGGGGAACCCTCCCTGCCATGCCTCTGCACCCACCACCCTCCTTTCTACATTATCCTTTTTTGGACTCTCCCAATTATGCCTCCATGCTCCTCCCCACCCCAGACCCTTGTCCCTTAGACCAGTGTTTTTCTCAGATTTGTGGGTCATTAAAAGACAAAACTTCTGGGGCTGGAGAGATAGCACAGCAGTAGGGCGTTTGCCTTGCAAGTAGCCGATCCAGGATGGATGGTGGTTCAAATCCTGGCATTCCATATGGTCCCTGGTGCCTGCTAGGAGCGATTTCTGAGTGCAGAGTCAGGAGTGACTGAGCACCGCCGGGTGTGACCCCCCCAAAAAAAAAAAAAACAAAAAAAGACAAAACTGCTTCAATCCCATTTTAGTCACATTTGACACAATTTCACAAGAGGCAAAGTTCTACTGAGAGAAAAATACCACACAGGTCTGCAACCATTCTGTGTCCTCGTGTCCCTGTGCCCTCCAGTGCTGCCCTGGCTTCTGCTCCTGTGGGTATTTCACTGTGCCCTGTGGCACCCCCTAGGGTCCCAACTGAGTGCTACAGTCTTGGCCACAGCTGGTGGCAGAGACCCCGGGTACAGCCTTTGTCCTAACAATCTGGCAGGATGGACGGAAAGCTGTAACTCATACCCTTTGACTCAGTAATCTCACGCCAGGAATGCATTCCAAGGAAATAGTTTAGCAGTATAAAAAAAAAGCCAACTATGTATTTATCAATAGTATTTTTTTTTTCTGGTTTTTGGGTCACACATGTCAGCGCTCAGGGGTTACTCCTAGCTCTGTGCTCAGAAATCACTCCAGGCTGGGCCGGAGAGATACCATGGAGCTAGGGTGTTTGCCTTGCATGCAGAAGGACGGTGATTTGAATCCTGGCATCCCATATGGTTCCCGAGTCTGCTAGGAGCAATTTCTGAGCATAAAGCCAAGAGTAACCCCTGAACGCTGCCGGGTATGACTAAAAAACCAAAAACCAAAACAAAATCACTCCTGGCAGGCATGGAGGACCATATGGGATGACGGGATGCTGGGATTCGAATCACCATCAGTCCTGGATCAGCTGCATGCAAGGCAAATGCCCTACCGCTGTGCTATCTCTTCAGCCCCTTCATCAATAGTATATTTGAGAGGACCACACCTGACTATTCTCAGAACTCATTCCTGGTTCTGTGCTTAGGGGTTGCTTCTGGCAGGACTCAGGGACTCTGTGTGATACTGGGGATCAAACCCAGTTCAACTACCACAATGTAGATGCTTTAACCCTTATACTATGTCTTTTGCCCCTTCATTAACACTATTTGTAAAGTTAGTGAGCATATATTTGTGTTTTGTGTTTGCACTACTGGCAACTAAACCCAGACCCTTACATGTGCTAGGCCAGGACTAACACTGAGCAAATCTAAGTGAAACATTAGAACCACTGGTCACTTGGAACTATGGAAATCCAAAAATCTTGGGTGCCTGTTATTACTTCCTGTAAAATAAACCCACATTGTGAAATCACCCCCAGGAACCATATTTCTAACCCCCATGCGGATGGATCTTAAGTAGCAGGGTAACCATGAAAGATTAATAAACCAAGCCAGTCAGGAGAGAGCCAAGGAATCAGTCTGCTCTTCATGGTATTGCTGCTTCAGCTAGAAGCCAGAACTGCCTCTTTCTTTAAGCCAATACCTCTTTAACCAGGCAGGGCAGGGCAGAGATGGCCTAAGATCCAGGTAGGCTTTTACATATCAAAAGAAGAGCCTTATGGGAAAGAGGAAGATGGAGAAACACCATTGTTTTGGGTTAATAGCTGGGTGTTATCTTACAGTTTCTGTTTAAAATAAAACAAAAAAAAAATGAGAAAAACTACAAAAGTTTTTGATCTACTGTTCTCAGCCAGAGGCGGGAACTCCAGATCAGAACTTATAAAGGTGGTTTTTATTTTGCATAGGCACAGTAAAAGTTGGCTGTAAAAGTATTAAAGGTCAGATTGTACATACGTAGTCTCAAAACAATTAGCATTTTCCAAATCTTTGTCTTATACAAGTCACAAAATTTTTTCATAGACTTCTCCGAACCTTTCTGCAGATATACTTAATTTGAAAATTCTTTTTTTTTTTTTTTTGGTTTTTGTTGTTTTTGGGCCACACCCATTTGACGCTCAGGGGTTACTCCTGGCTATGTGCTCAGAAATCGCCCCTGGCTTGGGGGGACCATATGGGATGCCGGGGGATCGAACCGCGATCCTTCCTTGGCTAGCGCTTGCAAGGCAGGCACCTTACCTCCAGCGCCACCTACCCGGCCCCAATTTGAAAATTCTTAAACATTTTTACACCAAGCACCGTATTATGAATCTAGAACTTCCAGGTTCCTTTTCCATAAACTTCCCTAAACAAAATCACAAGAACATTTCTTCTGGTATATATACAGTTTGAAAATAAGTTTGCTAAAACATTCTTGTAATGAGCACTATAATAAGAGTCTATCATATCCAATTTTTTCCATTGACTTCTGTGGACAAATATTTTTGCAGACATAAATTTGAGAATAAGTTGCTAATAATATACACAATCAGACATCACAGAAATTGGGAAACAGTCACTAGAATAGCTGAGAACTATTAAAAATCTAACATTATATATTTCTCTGAAACTATGCAAGCAAATATTAAACCACTAAAGTTGGGCACACAATTATCTGTTTGCAGTGGGACATAGAACAAACAAGCAACTAACTATTAAGATCTATACAAGTAGAACAGCACAGCATAGTGACTGATGCAAATAGGATTTAGAGATTAAACTAGAAGAAAGTTGCAGGAGGTTCTGAAAGCAGCTTCTCCTCAGTGGGGCTTCTTCATCTGGGCTTGGACCTTCCATCTTCTGTAGTAGACTACTGAGGTCTTCTTTTTTGGGGGTGGGGCACACCAGTGACACAGAGGGCTACTCCTGGCTATGCGATCAGAAATTGGTCCTGGCTAGGGGGACCATATGGGACGCCAGGGATCGAACCAGGTTAGTCCTGGATCTGCCATGTGCTAGGCAAATGCTCCAGCTCCTACTGAGGTCTTCTGGTATGAGAAAGCCTTCAATTCCTGAGCTGGAATCTGGGTGGGGAGACCTGCTCCTCTCCCTGCTTTTGGTCCCTCTCAAATGGAGCTTTCTCTTTGGCTTCTACCTCATTAGTGACCTCAATAAACTGCTGCAGGTTGGGGGGCAAGGTCCTTGCACAAAGTACCTTGGTAGAAGAAAGACAGTGGACCTGGACTTTTGGAATGCTGCTCAGAGTCTTCAGTTCTCTCCCTTTCACTGCCTGCTTCTGTCTCGCCTGAAGGGGTCACTGCCATGTTCAGAACAGGGGCCATGTGCACTGATGTTCTGGTGAAGGGCACTGCACACTCAGTCCAGTTCAAGAAAACAATCATGGTGATTATCCATTAGAGGATCAAGTAACTCATCATCATTTGGGTCTTCTCAGGTCTCTGGGTTCAAGTGCCAGTCATAAAATAAAACCCCGCATTGTAAAATCACCCCAGGAACCATATTTCTAACCCCCATGCAGAGGGGTCTGAAGCAAGAGTAGTTGCGAAGAATTAATAAACCAAAGCTAGTCAGGAGAGAGCCAAGGAGTCAGTCTGTGTCGTGTGGTATCTCTGCCTGAGACAAAAGCCAGAACTGCCTCTTTTTTTTTTTTTTTAAAAAAAACAACCTTCCAGACTTTTGCTTCTGTGTATGGGTGATAGATAATTACTCTACTTCGTTAAATTTTATTTGGAGCTCTGGAGATAAATTTTGAAAGTTTATAGTTCAGGTTTTAGGGTAGGAGGAGAAGTTAAGCACTATTTGTTTTTGGAACTGGAACAATAGTACAGTCATAGGATGCTTGCTCTGCACAGAATCTACCCAGGTTCTAATCCTTGGCACCTCATATAGTCTCCTGAGCCTACCAGAAGTAATTTCTGAGTGGAGAGCCAGGAGTAACCACTGAGCATTGCTAGGTATGGCACCAAACCAAACCAAAAAGGAAATATTTGTTTCAACATTCCTCAAAAAAACTACAACCCAGAAATTCCACTCTTAAGACTAAACCCATAAGGTCCCCCAAGTAACTCATCATCACTGGCTGTAAGCACAATGTAGAAAAGGCACCTGCACTCCTATGTCCACTGCAGCACTATTCATAATAGCCAGAATCTAGAAATGCCCAAGTGTCCAAGAACAGATGACAGGATAAAGAAGCCATGGCATATACACAATGGAATACTATGCAGTTGTTGAAAAAAATTAAGTCATGAAATTTGCTGATACTGGATGGACATGGAAAGTATCAGGCTGAGTGAAATGACAAGGAGAGGAACAGACATCGAATAATCACACTCATTTGCAAGTCATAGTAGGAGAATAATACCCAAAGATGAATCAAAGACCAGCAATATTGGTCCTTAGTAGAAAGCTTGCCACAATAGGGGTAGGGTAGTTAAGTCAGAGAAAAGACCACTATGACAATGATATAAAAGACTACTCTGGGCAAGAACTGGGTGCTGACAGGAGGCAAAGTGATATGTATGTTACCCCTTCATTAAAAGTACTGTAGAACATAGTGCCAAAAGGAAAGAAGAAAGTGTGTGTGTGTAGAGACATGCTGTGGTACTGGAGGTGACTGGGGAGACATTAACGGCAGGAAGTGGGGACTGGTGAAGCGGTGAGTGCTCAAAGTTTATACAACTGAAACTCAATTATGAACAACGTTGGAACTATCTCACAGTGATTCAATAACATCTTTTAAAAAGAAGTATTTGCTTCTCTCTTTTCTCTTGCAATTTTGAGAATAAAAATGTGGGGCATTTTGGGGCCGGGAAGGTGGCGCTGGAGATAAGGTGTCTGCCTTGTAAGCGCTACCAAGGAACGGACCGCGGTTCGATCCCCCGGCGTCCCATATGGTCCCCCCAAGCCAGGGGCGATTTCTGAGCACATAGCCAGGAGTAACCCCTGAGCGTCAAACGGGTGTGGCCCAAACCAAAAAAAAAAATGTGGGGCATTTCAAATCATTTGTAAGCACTAGAGAAAGTACATCTGGTAATAAAGAACTTGGGAAGGATTGTTTTGAGTTCTTCCTCCTGTATCAACTCAAAATCCTACACTCACCACTTAGGTCATGACAGGACTGTTTTCTCTTTCAGGAAAGAGCTCAGGGAACTGCCCTGTATGTAGTTTGTGGTGTCTGTGGATGAGCCAAGATGTGCCTGCCATGATTAAGCATATGGGCAGTTTTCATTACTGTTATCAATGGTTTCTAAAACTGGAAACAACTTCAGTATCTCCAAACACAGAACGTGGAGTGAATTAAGCTGGCCTGTCTTTCCTTTTCTTTGTTTTGTTTTTATTTTTGCTATTGGAACACAACCAATGGTACTTAAGACTAATGCCGGGCTCTATAATCATGAATCATTCCTAATGGTGCTGGGAACCAATGGGATACTGGGAATCAAACTGGATCTCCCTACCCACCACTGTATTATTGTTCTTGTCCTCTTTTCTTTTCGTTTCTTTTCGTTTCTTTTCTTTTCTCCTTCCTCCTTTCTTCCTTACTTCCTCTCTTCTTTCCTTCCCTTCTCCTTTCCTTCCCTTCACTTCTCTTTTCCTTTCCTTCCCTTCCCCTTTCCTTCCCTTTTCCTTTCCTTTTCTTTCCTTTCCTTCTCCTTTCCTTTCCTTTTCCTTTTCTTTCCTTCCCTTCTCCTTTTCTTCCCTTCCCTTCTCCTTTTCTTCCCTTCCCTTCTCCTTTCCTTCCCTTCTCCTTTCCTTCCCTTCTCCTTTCCTTCCCTTCCCTTCCCTTCTCCTTCCCTTCTCCTTTCCTTTCCTTCTCCTTTCCTTTCTTTTTTCTTTCCTTCCTTTCCTTTCCCTTTCTTCCTTCCCCTCCTTCCTTTCTTCCTTCCCCTTCCTTTCTTTCTTCCCCTTCCTTCCTTTTCCTCCCTTCCTTCCTTTCCCTCCCTCCCTTTCTTCCTTCCTTTCCTTCTCTTCCTTCCCTCCCTTTTCCTCCCTCCCTTTTCCTCCCTCCCTTTCCCTCCCTCCCTTTCCCTCTCTTCCCCTCCCTCCCTCCCTTCCTTCCCCTCCCTCCCCCCCTCCCTCCCTCCCTCCCTCCCTCCCTCCCTCCCTCCCTTCCTTCCTTCCTTCCTTCCTTCCTTCCTTCCTTCCTTCCTTCCTTCCTTTCCTTCTTCCTTCCTTTTTTTTTGGTTTTTGGGCCACACCGGCATTGCTCAGAGGTTACTCCTGGCTGTCTGCTCAGAAATAGCTCCTGGCAGGCACGGGGGACCATATGGGACACCGGGATTCGAACCAACCACCTTAGGTCCTGGATCGGCTGCTTTCAAGGCAAACACCGCTGTGCTATCTCTCTGGGCCCATCTTCCTTCCTTCCTTCCTTCCTTCCTTCCTTCCTTCCTTCCTTCCTTCCTTCCTTCCTTCCTTCCTTCCTTCCTCCCTTCCTTCCTTTCCCTCCCTCCCTTTCTTCCTTCCTTTCCTTCTCTTCCTTCCCTCCCTTTTCCTCCCTCCCTTTTCCTCCCTCCCTTTCCCTCCCTCCCTTTCCCTCTCTTCCCCTCCCTCCCTCCCTTCCTTCCCCTCCCTCCCTCCCTCCCTTTTTCCTTCCTTCCTTCCTTCCTTCCTTCCTTCCTTCCTTCCTTCCTTCCTTCCTTCCTTCCTTTCCTTCTTCCTTCCTTTTTTTTTGGTTTTTGGGCCACACCCGGCATTGCTCAGAGGTTACTCCTGGCTGTCTGCTCAGAAATAGCTCCTGGCAGGCACGGGGGACCATATGGGACACCGGGATTCGAACCAACCACCTTAGGTCCTGGATTGGCTGCTTTCAAGGCAAACACCGCTGTGCTATCTCTCTGGGCCCATCTTCCTTCCTTCCTTCCTTCCTTCCTTCCTTCCTTCCTTCCTTCCTTCCTTCCTTCCTTCCTTCCTTCCTTCCTCCCTTCCTTTCTTCTTCCCTCCCTCCCTTCCTTCCTCTTCCTTCCTTCCTTCCTTCCTTCCTTCCTTCCTTCCTTCCTTCCTTTCTTTCTCTTCCTTCCTTCCTTCCTTCCTTCCTTCCTTCCTTCCTTCCTTCCTTCCTTCCTTCCTTCCTTCCTCCCTTCCTTTCTTCCTCCCTCCCTCCCTTCCTTCCTTCCTCTTCCTTCCTTCCTTCCTTCCTTCCTTCCTTCCTTCCTTCCTTCCTTCCTTCCTTCCTTCCTTCCTTTCTTTCTCTTCCTTCCTTCCTTCCTTCCTTCCTTCCTTCTTTCCTTCTTCCTTCCTTTTTTTTTTGGTTTTTGGGCCACACCCGGCATTGCTCAGAGGTTACTCCTGGCTGTCTGCTCAGAAATAGCTCCTGGCAGGCACAGGGGACCATATGGGACACCGGGATTCGAACCAACCACCTTAGGTCCTGGATTGGCTGCTTTCAAGGCAAACACCGCTGTGCTATCTCTCTGGGCCCATCTCCCTTCCTTCCTTCCTTCCTTCCTTCCTTCCTTCCTTCCTTCCTTCCTTCCTTCCTTCCTTCCTCCCTTCCTCCCTTCCTTCCTTCCTTTCCTTTCCCTTCCTTTCCCTTCCTTCCTCCCTTCCTTCCTCCCTTCCTTCCTCCCTTCCTTCCTCCCTTTTCCTTCCTCCCTTTTCCTTCCCCCCTTTTCCTTCCCCCCTTTTCCTTCCCCCCTTTTCCTTCCTCCCTTTTCCTTCCTCCCTTTTCCTTCCCCCCTTTTCCTTCCCCCCTTTTCCTTCCCCCCTTTTCCTTCCTCCATTTTCCTTCCTCCCTTTTCCTTCCTCCCTTTTCCTTCCTCCCTTTTCCTTCCTCCCTTTTCCTTCCTCCCTTTTCCTTCCTCCCTTTTCCTTCCTCCCTCCCTTCCTTCCTTCCTTCCTTCCTTCCTTCCTTCCTTCCTTCCTTCCTTCCTTCCTTCCTTCCTTCCTTCCTTCCTTCCTTCCTTCCTCCCTCCCTCCCCTCTCTTTCTCTTTCCTTCCTCCTTATTTCAATTTTTGGGTTACACTGGGCAGTACTCAGAGCAGGGGTGGCAAACAAGTTCGACACAAAGAGCAAAATTTTAAACCGTGAGAGTCAGAGAGCCACACCAAACAGTGACCTACCAAAACAAACACTCACACAAAAGCATATAATTTAACAATAATATATGAAACACATATTACATTTTGCCATTTTGAGTGAGGGTCAAAATCCTGCAGTGATGGTGAGGGTGTGCTGCGTCCTCCACACTAAGAACTAACGGCAAGATGTGACCCAACATGTGACACACTGGTCCCCCCGCTCGCTGGCCCGTGCAGTTGTTTCTGAGGGATGGGAGACGGGACTACATGCTCAGAGATCTCTCCTCAGAGGTAATCAGAAGCAGCAGAACAAAATCCAAACTTGGCAAAGAGCCACAGTATACAAAATCATGATAAGAGGCAAAGAGCTGCATTCATTTTGGCCGGGAGCCGCATGCGGCTCGAGAGTTGAGTGTTCGCCACCCCTATATATTCACTCATGAGGCAATAAAGATCTATAGGAAAGAGGATCTGAATACAGATATGGCCAGAGGGTGATGCCTGCTGAAATACAGGGGCTCTTTTAGGCTTACTAGGCAGGGAACTAAAATTATTGTATGGCATCAAAGATTGAGGTCAAAAGTGAACTCTGGCTTAACAAGACAACAAGAATTGGGGCCAGGGAGCTAAAAAATAAAGAAGGAAATGGAAGAGCAAATAGAACACTTAGGCCCCCATGTGGGCCAGGGCTTATGGTTTCCATGACTATTGTGTCCCTTATTCCACCCTGTAGCCCATTGTGACTTCACTGGCCTCTGATGTCACCAAGCCTATATAAACAAGACCTAAGGGTTCTAGACTCATTTGCTGTAGGCAATATTTGAGAGATTGATAATGATGACCTCACAAACGTTTACTTTCCCCATAGGCCACTCTATGGGCTGGCCAGTCCTTTTGGGTGCCTTCATAATTTTCTCCATTATTTTCATGATTTACCTCATGGCTTTCTTGCTCAAATATTACAAATACCAGGTAAGGACAAGGGAGAGTTCCTGGGGATTTAGTAAGAGGCCAGTGTGTAAGATGAAGACATCAGAGAAACATAGAGATTGGAAGTCTGAAGCAGGGTAGAATATTTTTTTCTCATAGACTAAAGGGCAGGAATAAGGGATTAAAGAAAAGTGAATTTCCCCTCAGGTGCAGACTATTTGGGTGTTGTGGCTTGGTCTGAGAGAAAACTCCCACATGCAGTTCTGCTTGAGAATTGGCTTTTTCTTTGGAGTCTCAGCACTGCAGAATACAAGCCTGTGGCTTGTGACACATGTTGTCTGTGACACATGTTGGGGTGGGCAGGGGCTGTCAACAGTTTTGAGCTGCTCAGGACACTGGAGATGAGTTTCTGAGAACCTCAGTAGAGGGGACCAGGGTCCTTGCTGAGGAAGTCCAAGGATCAGGACCTTGTTCTAGGAGTTTTCTTGTCAGAGCTCTGCTAGTACCAAGGGTCTCTGAGGAGAATCAAAAAGGTTTTAGTTTCTTTGTAAGTAATCCAGGGAGAGATCTGACCCCAAGTTCACTGAAGTGGTGCTGTGATGCTCTGGTGAGGCTTCTCTGAGTAGCCCAGAGCCCCCACCTCACTCTTCCTTTTCTTCCCAGCAATGGAGCAAAGCCAGAGACCTTACACTGAGGGGTAAGGAGCCTATTTCTGAGCCCTTTAATGGGGACTCTCCTCTGCTACCATCAAGTCCCAGGCCATGAACTCTGAGGGTGTCATTATAGACAGCAACCCCAGAGAGAGGAGGCCCTGAGAGGAGCAACCAGTGGGCGAAAAGACAGATCCTGAGGGACTTTGGGGAGTCCTGCTGGCCCATCTCTAGCCATGAAGCGCAGGCTGGGCAGTGGCCGCTACCCTCCAGAGGGCATGGGTAAATGTAACTTGTGCCTCGACTTAGCCACATTCCCTGAGAGTAGATGACGGGTCCCCTGAGGGAACTGTGTCCTTGGGGCTCCCTGGATGAGTTTGAGACCCTGGAGATGGTTGGACAGGCCTTTGCCCAGAAGTGGGAACCTCTGTGATTGTGTTGATTTGGGGAAACTGGGGCCTCAGAGCTGGCCGGGGCCACCCTGTACCTCTGAGGAGAAGCTCTGCTGTCACCCCCTGACGTACACCCTTATCCCTGTAGGGAGGACGATTTGTTTTTCTAGAGGAGGGAAAAACAAAACATGGAGGCAGCTGATGAGAGGGTAACTATTCTCTTTCTCTGTACCAATTCAGGGCCTGGGACTGCCTGTCTTGTATGGGAGGGGAAGTCATGGAAATGGGTGCAGAGACCCCAGTGAAGCCTCATCCTCCACCCTTTCTCCCTAGGTAACTTGACCTTACCTGCAAGACCCCACCCATTCCTGGGAGGGGTCTTGGAAAAGGTAAATAAGGTATGGAGCAAAGGGGATTAGGGCTTGGCTGGCTCTCTTGCTTCTGGTCTTTGGGCAGTAGGGAGCCCAAAGGGAAGATGGCTGAAAGGAATTAAGATGCAGGGTAGCTAAGAATGGCTGAATGCTTGAAAGGTTATGAGATAGGCCACACACATGTGGTGAATAGGGCATGAATAAAGTTGATGCTTCCTGATGCCTGCTTGTGAGTGAGTTCAATACCCGTTGCTTTCCTGGACCCCAGACCCGCCAGTTAATGGGGGATGAAGCCACGTGGCCGGGGCCTAAGGACAAAGGCCTCCATCCTTCTCTATCCACCATCATCGTTAATTATTAAATGCAACACCCAGAGTGGTTGGCAGTTGGGGCAGTGTGACCTCATGGACCCTAGTCTGGGAGGGGGTGGGAGTGGGATTTCTGGGTCCCCCCCCCCCCGTAGCCTGGCCCTGGGGACTTTTCCTTCCCCCACCAGGGACATCCCTGTGTTCTTTGTCCTCTGCAGACGCAGGCCCAGGCCCCATGGCCGCCACCACCTATGGGCAGAACGCCACCCAACATGGGCAGGGCGGCGGCATCTCCTGTGGCTAGGTCGGCTCACCCAGGCAGCCCTGAGTGTCCCCTTTCAGAGGCATCCCTTCTTAGTCAAACACCTCCCGATGTCAAAGAGCCTCTTGGACATAAGGACATAAGGAAAGGGCTCCCCTCTCCGCCTGGCCTGCCCTCCACTCCGGACCTCCCCCCATCGCCAACTAACAACAACACACCAACTGGGACTCAGGACAACAGACATCCACAAACTCCAGAGGACACACCTTCATGCACTCCTGATGACACACTGCCAGGGACTCCTGACCTCACACCTCCATGCACTGCCCTCAACAGAACTACTCTGTTTTTTACAGAGGCCTCGACAAGATTGAAGAACACCCCTCTTGTACGACAGAAGTTCCCAGAGGGCAGGCTCCAAGACTCCTCAGGACCAGGGCCACCACGCCACTTGGTCACCAGCCCTCGTTCAGGTCACTGAAAAAGACCTTGATAAATTGTCTCAGCAAGTGTTGCTGTGGATGTACCAAAAAGCACACTCGTTGAATTTGAGATACCTGACAAGTCATTGAATTTGAGGCATTGATGAGTCATGATCAATAGAAAACAAATTGTTTTTTTATTTTTAATTGTGCTGGCTTGCCTGTCACTGTGTGTGAGGGACAGGGAAGATGGGAGATGAAACAGCTCAGAGAGCCACGACACCTGGTGCCAAATACCTGGTGCCTCCTCTTCCTGAGGAAGTTTGGGGTAATATCAGTCTTTAGGAAAAGGTGATGCAGTCATCCTGCCCATCTGCCAATGTACTAGAGCCTTTATTGGAAAAGAACCAAGGGTGTAGATACATCCAGGATGCAGAAAGTGGGACCTGATCAAGATGAAATTGGAGATCGGGTTGCACATGGGAATGTCTGTGAATGTCTGAGTGTGGAGGGAGAGCACAGAGATACACCCTTGTAAAGGAAGAAACTGCTGGGCCCCCTCATGAGAAATGAGGCCCATTCTGAAATTGTCCCATGATGAGACAGCTTCAGAGAAGGGGAGGAACACTGAGAGGGCGGCCACTGCACCCCCAGGACTCCTAAAACTGAGAGGAGGAAGCAATGCCTCCTGGGAGAATGAAAAGTGAGGGTGTGTGGGGCAGGGTTGGAAGGATGCTCTGCCTATGACCCCAGTGTATGTTGACCTCCTCATAAACCACCTACTCTGTCCCCCACAGCTGGTGCAGGCTCTATGCTGGTCAGTACCCCCACATTAACCTGCTGCCCTTGGGGAGTGTCTGTGGTCTGTGAGAACAAAGATGCTCTGCAGGGATGTGGCCAGGAATAGCCTCCCCTTTATGGAAAAGGTATAGGGAGCATTCTTAATAGTCACACTGAGAATACACAAGAGAATCCCCTCTTTGTATAAACAATTGGATGACATTTTCTAGAGGGACTTGAATTTTTTCAGAAGTAGTTTCTGAGTGACTATTCCTAAAACAAGAAAGCAGGCAGCAACTGGCTCAAAGGGCCACAGCACATGTTCTCTATGTGAAAGTCCAATGTTCAGTCTGAGAAATGGGAAACCAGACACCTTACATTGAAGTTTTTCAACTGCTCAAGTTCCCCTAAAAGTAAGAATAACAAAACTCAATACAGAAGCTCACTCCAGACTCTCTCATCCTCAGAATTTTAGCTCCTTGACCATATTTATATCCCAGACCTGACCACACCTGATTTCAGTTTACAGGAAGGAGATTTCGGGGGTCCATCATGTGGTCTCAGTGTTTTTGCCTTTATTTCAGGGCACTGCCCTCCACCTGCCAGTTTACTCTGGAGCTCCTTTCCCCTGGAATAACACAGCATCATCCTGACTATGAAGATCTCATGTCCTAACCTTCCAGCATAAAATCAAACCTCGTTTGATCACCAGAAAGACATTGGTCCCCTGAGCATGGAGCTAGATGTAGCTCCTGAATTCTACCAGCTGTGGCCCAAAATAAGCAACAAATAAGAACAACATTCTCATGGTCTTAGAAATACCCTATGACTGTTAAAAAAAAAAAACCAAAACCCTATGGTAAAATATCATGGCACACATATTATATGATATTATACCGATATATTCTGGCATAGTTTTAGGCAAATTCAATCTATTCTTTTTCCCCTATGCATTTTAATATCACTATCGCTCAGAATTAATTAATTAACATTAATTAATATAAACTTTACTACCCAGAAACTATAGAATTAAAATTTATATCAAGAACAGAAGTCCAGGGCCTGGAGATATAGCACAGCGGCGTTTGCCTTGCAAGCAGCTGATCCAGGACCAAAGGTGGTTGGTTCGAATCCGGTGTCCCATATGGTCCCCCGTGCCTGCCAGGAGCTATTTCTGAGCAGACAGCCAGGAGTAACCCCTGAGCACCGCCGGGTGTGGCCCAAAAAACAAAACAAAACAAAAAAAACCAAAAAAAGAACAGAAATCCACAAAAGTTCTGAATACAACATTAAACAATATATTTCTTTCCCATAAATTTAAATATTATGATAAAAGTATTTTAGAGGAACATTTACAGCATTAAATCTGATTTTTTTAATGAGGCTTAAAGGAGTGTTCTCGAAGTGAAAGCAGGCAGCCTTCCCCCACCCAGCACCTCCACACACTCTTAGTGCCAGAAGCCCCCACAGCTACACCCACATCCTACAGCAGCTACCAGATATACAAAGGCCCAATTTCACAGATTCATCACTAATCTCAAAAGAAATGTAATCAGGGCCGGAGCAATATAGTACAGGGAGTTGGGCATTTGCCTTGAACATAGCAGACCAGGGTTTGATCCCTGGATCCCATAGGGTCCCTTGAGCTCCACCAGGAATAATTCCTGAGCACCACCAGTTGTGGCCCAAACCAAACCCCCAAGTGATGTAAGAGAGTGATATAAGCCAAGACAAGTCACTACAAATCATCAGCTCCGTTCTACAGACCCTGGAGCTCCATGCAGCACCTCCAAATTCCACAATACTGCCAGCCCAGTAAAAGCAATAGAAGCAAACAAAGCTCAATAAACAAAAATAATAACAGAGAAGGCTGCATTAGCAACTCACAGCTTAGTAAACCCTCAGACAATGATTTTATTGACCCTATTTGTAAGTTAAAACATTTTCACAAATTTTCCTTTACTGATGCATTTTTCAATAATTACATTAGCCATTTGTAACAAGCAATATAAAGGACTTTGTTGTTGATCCTGCGATGGTGGCAGGTTTCAAGAGGGACAAGAGTGGAGGGAAGGTTACACTGGTGATGGGATTGGTGTTAGAATATTAAATGCCAGAAACAGCTGTATTATGAACAACATGTAAACCATGGTCTTCAAATAAAGTTTAAAAGTAAAAAGGGACTAGACTGAGAATGCAATAGGTAAGGCAGTTTTTTTGCTTGGGCCAACTTGGGATGAATGAACCTGGGGTTCATTTCTCATTTTTCCATATGGTCTCCTTAATACTACTAGGAATGAGCCCTGAAGGCAAAGCCAGGAGTAAGCCCTGTGCACCACCAGTGTGTCCCAAAACAAACAAACAAAAAAAGAAGCTCAAAGCAAAAAATCTAAACTTGTACCTCAACAATTTTTAAAAATACAATAATCCCTAGTTAAGCAGAAAATTTAAATGGGAAATATGGAAACAGAATTAATGACAAAGACCAATAAAACCAAAATACGTTTCTTTTCTAAAAGGATTATTTTATTTAAACACAGATTTCACATAGTACAAAATTTTTATATCTCCAATGCATATTTATTTTTTTTAATTTTTATTTTGACCATATTGACTTACATATCTTTCACAGTAGTATTTTAGGTATATAGTATCATTGAATCAGGGGAATTCCCATCACCAAATTTGTCCTCCCTCCACTCCCGTTCTCTTCCTGCAACACATATCCCCCACCCTCACCCCCCGGGGCTGCTAGAGTAAGTGGTCCCCTCTGTGTCTAGCTTACTACTAGTGATCATATATCTGTTTGACCCTGGTACTCTCCCTTGTTTCCCCCTCTATTTGAGAGGCGGAGCTAGATAGTTCGAGTTATGTGGTTTTGTTTTGAAGGGAAGAAAAGCGATAGAATGGGGTAAAAAATAAAATAAGCTGAAAATGGGTGGAGTCCTTCTAGAGGCTTTCATCCTTAGTTTGAGAGAAGACAGGAAAAAGGTAATTGAAACACCACAACAATACAGAAAGAAATATCAAATAAAATATCCAGTGAGCACTACAGCAATAAAGACAAGCACCACACAATAGACTCGGTCCTGAAATAAAACCATGCCAGAATGCAAAAAGAAAGAGAAAGATAATAAAATAAAACAAAATAAAATTGGAGACATCAACTTCAATATCTACACCAAAATAAAGAAGTCAAAAAAATCAATCAATAAATATATAAGTGGATAAAAGGATTATTTTGTGCTTTTTCTTTCTTTTTTTTCTTTTTTTTTCCCCCTGCATAGGCACAGTAACCATTGAGGAAATTATAGAGGAAATTCCTTTGGCTCTAGGAGATACATACAGGGTTTCTCCACCCTTGAAGTATACTGTCATGGGATTAACTATAGACTCCTTGCATGTTCATTTACTCTCCCCTTGGTGCTTTTGTGGTGTATGGAAGACTTCTGCTTCATCATGGATGGTAAAATCGGACCTCTGTATCTAGAGATCTTGGTGTCTGTGCAGCTCAAGGAATGAAGCTTATGATGAAGTCTTTCTTTGTGGTTCTAGCAGCTCTGCTTCTTCAGTGTCGTTTTAATTCATCTTCTTTCTTTTTTTTACAATAAATTTATTTTTAATTATGAGAACAAAGATGCAAAGAAAGAGGACAAGGTAAAGTTACAGAGGAAGGAAAATCACCCTTAAATAGAATTCTCAGAAATCCCCTTGCTGATATCCGAACTTTGAACTTTCAGCCAAAGAACATTAAGAAAAATAAAACAGAACCCTTGTACAATTACTTTGTCCCACAAGTCCCCAGATTGTAATAAATAATAATTCTTAGCGGCACACAAAGTAATCTGAAGCCGTAAAACTTATGTAACTCCTTAAACATTGAAGGCAAAGTACTTTTTTACATTTCCATGCACATGCATATTAGTTTAAGTTAACTTCAAAAGTTTAAGTGGGTTGTTTTTCTTAGGGATTAGAGTTAAAGGAGCACAGTAAAAACAGTGGTAGAGTGGCAATTATTGTTTGCATAGGCCCACTGAAATATGAGGGACATGGAAAGGAAAAGCCTTGACCTAAATACAAGAAGACCCTACCCCTGAAGTTTCCTAGCATAAGACCAACTCTAGGCTCCAGGCAAACTAGTTTGTCCAATCCAAGTCATTGCTGTAATGCCATTACACTTTTATTTTTCACACAGTCTCTGTTGTTGGCATCAGGTTTCTGTATTAAAGATCCTGGAATCTGCATATCCTAAATTGAAGTCAGGATGGTGTAGAGCGTCCTCTAGTTTCACCTCACAATAAAAGGGCAATGCAGAGAGCTCTGTCCTGTAAGCAGCTCGTTGTTGTCAAGTCTTCTTAGTGTTGAGGGAAGTCTCTTTTGAGCAGGTCAATGTCAGAGCAGTGGTAGGGTCTTCCCTAGTAAAGGATTGCTTCCAGATGATGTTATAAATGACCTTGGATGTTTCATAGTTAGCTTCCCTGGTTCAGGGATAAATGGAGAATGCCCATTCTTCTGAGGCCTGTGGCAGGTCATTATGTCAATGTTCATTCAGTGTGTAAGGACCCGTTGCTCTACAAGATTTCTGTGTTCCTACCTCTATTAGATAAGAACTTATTTGTATGTATAGTATTTTCCCATTTTAATGTGCCTATGCAAACAAGGAACAATGCCACATGGCATTATAGGCCCATATGGGGCTGCAAGAACAAGTCCAAAAATCCCCATGACATTGTTAAACATAAGCATTACACTGAGGGATTCCTTCATCGAATATTCCTTATTGAACAGCTCACAAAGAGAAGAAAATAATAAAAGTGGGGAAAATCTTCACTGTATAAGGGAATATTTGGTAAGAGTTATAGCTGTCAAAATAGACATAAAATATTCAAAAGCCATACATGTCCATTTTAAGTCTTTTAAAATAGTTGGGGGTTGTTAAATCCAGTGCACCACTTTGGTGTGTGATTAGGACAGTGCAGTACTGAAGTTAAAAAGGGTAAATGGGGTGGACTGATGGTTGGGGGTGATAGAGTTAAGAAGTTAAAATGAGCTCTACAGGGGTGTGCGAAAGGGCAGAATACCAGATGGATATTCTACATACACAAAATATAACTTAAGGATAGGATATACTATAAATATATACCGTGCCATAGGCCCCACGCAGTTTTGAACATGTGGACTGGTAAGAAATTGTCAGAGACTGTCTTAGTAAAAATGAGCCGCTCTAAGCACCCTCAATTTGGACCCACCTTTTCTGACTACCTGGGCTGCCACCTCAGGAAGGCCTGGAGGCCGGGGGGGGGGGGGGCAGGAGAGGGGATGGCTGGGGCCTACCAAGGCTCCCAGCATGCCCAAGCTAGGGAGAAAGAGTTCGACCCGGGGTCTCCCCAGACCCCATGCTGGCTAGATCTAGCCTCCAGATCAGAGAAAGAAAGCTTAATCCATCTTCTGTAGTTGGTGGTCTTGGTCATTATGCTGCTCCTAGGATGGAGCCTGGGATAGAGTCGTTATGTTTCCGGAAGACCCATTCAGTTGCGATTGTCTCAGTCAGAACTCTAGAATTGGAGAACTTGTTTGTTGATCAGATTGTAGATCAAAACCTAGGCTAGAGCTTTTTGTTGTTGTTGTTGTTGTTGTTGGTCCAGGATGCATACTGTCCAGTCATGTTTGTAACAGCCAGTCATCTGTAGGTAGCGATCTTGGCTTTTGCACAGATCAAAGGGTGACAAGTCTTCTGATCTTGTCTTATCGTTGGCTGGTGAGGAAGGACAACTTGCTCTTATATCAAGTTGTTCCCATTTCCTCATTGTCAGGGTATCATTTTAGAACTGGTGCATGTTGGTGTCAGAGCAGCATTATGGATGCCCCGGAGGGGATTTGGTTCCTGGAGCTGTTGTGGAGAACTGTGTCGTTTCTATATCTGGAATACAGGAGTCAAGGCTGGACGGTTGGTGCCTAATTCCCTGGGGTCTAAGTAGGTTCCACATGACATATGTTCAAGGTGGGAGATGCCCCTGTGTTGTAAAAAAGTATGAGTTCTTATCCCTAGTAAATAAGAGCTTGTTTTTATAGGTAAGATTTCTCCTTTTTAAAATATGCCTTTGCAGGAAGAAGTGGTGCTACATTATAATGCTGGTGGATTTGGGGATGGAGAGAGAAGAAAACAGAAACATGACAAAAACTAAAATATATAAATGCTCACATATATCTAAAGAAAAATATTTTTAATTAAATAAAAGAAGTAATTAAAGGAATAAAGTGGGGCCGAAGAGATAGCATGGAGGTAAGGCATCTTCCCTTCATGCAGAAGGATGGTGGCTCGAATCCCGGCATCCCGTATGTTCTTCCGTACCTGCCAAGGGCGACCTCTGAGCATAGAGCCAGGAGCAACCCCAGAGCACCGCCAGGTGTGACCCAAAAAAAGCACAAACAAAACAAAAAAACAAAAACAAAAACAAAAAACAACAACAAGAAAAAAAGGGAACAAAATTATGCAGGAGATTACATTTGGGGAAAAGCAGGTTAAGAATTAGTGTTATATAGGTCTTATACTTATAATGAAAGTATAGGCTTCCCCATTGTCTTTTGAGATTTCCTTGTGGGGTGTGGGCTCCAGGGCACCTTTTCATCACATATCCTGGCCTTCCTGAGATTGACAAAAGATTTTCGGCAGGAAGGTCTTGGGTAGAGTTCTTGCAGTGGGGATCCTTTTGGAACTAGGTCCAGTATCAAGCCACAGTCCACTTTAGGGAGAGGTGATTAGGAGGGCCACACTGCATGAGTCAGTCAGAGTGTTGGTTGTATTTTCTTGCCGGGAACGAGGTGTGGGTTTGAATGGGTGTGTGGATAAAACTCCTTAACATACCCTTTATCTCTAAGTTATGCCCTCTTTTAGGATCTGAAGCACATAACTAGTCAGACCACTGAAGCAGCAACCGTGACCTACAGATTTATACTACAGGGCCTACGCATCGAACACGTTCAAACAAACTAACATGCCCTTGCTCTTTTATCCTCTCTTCTCATTACTTCGGGGTTTTGTTGTTGTTGTTGTTGTTGTTTGTTAGTTCATTTTGTTATATTTTGGTTTGTTTGTTTTTGCACTCTTCTTGTCTCCCTCTTCTTCTACCTTCTCCTCCTCATTATTATCAATTCAATCCATGTCAAATAAAAACAGTTACCTCCTCTATAGGAAAGGAGAGCTGATATATAGGGTGCTGCGGAAAATACTGCAAAGGGTAAACACCTATATAGATAGACCTCACTAACACAATGGTTAGTACTCGAGACACGAAACCTATACGTATCCAAAAGTTGATCTATTAGTTTCTTTACGTTACATGTACTATACTCACCTATCTTTCTGTACTCAGAGTATCTCTTGCTCTCCCAACCTCTTTTCATTAATATATACCTAAGCTAACTTGTATATGTTTATATGTGGGCAGGAGCACACAGAGATAGGAATCCTCCTTGAGAGACAAACCTAAATTATAAATAACCTACATCTATAGCCTATATAGCCCCTCCCATGGACTATCCCCACTCCCCCTTCAGAAATCCGACTATCTCTTCACCCCTCAATCCCATCCCCGATATCCCACCATATTAAAACTCTTCACCCTCAGTTCTTAATCCATTAGGCATCAAGACCAACCTTCTAATAACCCAACAAACCAGTATCCAGCACCCAAGTGAAGAGACTAAATATGTTTTTTTAAAGGTTGATAAAATCAATATACTTGTGACACAACACAAAGCAGCAGAAATTAGTGAAGTTATGAATATCTGAAAAAATAGAATTGAAACTGATTCTTCCTCTTCCCCAAACAGATGATTATAAGGATTGTTAGGTCACAAAGACTACAGCACAAAGTTTTATCTTCGTTTTATCTGACAAGGTATACTTCATTAATTTGCATATGCTCAACTGCTCTTGCATCATGGGAAAAAGCCTACGTGGTATTAATAAAAGATTCTCTGAGAGTACTATTGGATTCTATTTGGACAGACTGTTTTGAAGATTTGTCTTTATGCAAATTAGAAGTATCAGTCTGTAGGAGTTTTATAATATCAGTTGAAATTGCCTCTCTGATTTATAATTCTATCACTTTTTATACTTCTTTTCTGGTAAATGTGATACGGGTTTAGTTTGATTTATTCCTTTGCAAATCAACTCTAGGTTACACACACAAAAATTTTTTTTTGATTTTTGGGTCACACACGGCATCGCTCTGGGATTACTCCTGCTCTATGCTCAGAAATCGCTCCTGGCAGGCTCAGGGGATCATATGGGATGCCAGGATTCGAACCACTGACCTTCTGCCCCAGGACCACAATTCTTAGCTCATAAAATTGTCACAAAATAAATGTTTTCCTTCATCATCCCAAACCTTAATTAATGCTTCCCCAACTACCTAGATTTTGTTGGCTTATTGTTTTGTTGGGGCCGGAAAGATAGCATGGAGGTAAAGCATTTGCCTTTCATGCAAAAGATCGGTGATTTGAATCCTGGCATCCCATATAGTCCCCCGAGCATGCCAGGAGTAATTTCTGAGTGTAGAGCCAGGAGTAACTCCTGAGCGCTGCCGGGTGTGATCCAAAAACCAAAAAAAAAAAAAAAAAAAATTTTTTTTGTTCTCAACCAAGCTGTCAAACTGCCAAACTATTCCAGGTAGTTCTATCAGGGGTGGCAAACAAGTTCGACACAAAGAGCCAAAATTTTAAACAGTGAGAGTCAGACAGCCATACCACGCACTGATCTGCCAAAACAGACATAGAGCCAGGAGTAAACCCTGAGCACTGCCGGGTATGACCCAAAAACCAAAACCAAAACCAAAACCAAAAACTAAAACAAAACAAACACTCACACAAAAGCATCTAATTTTAACAATAATCTATTAAACACATATAGCATTTTGCCATTTTGAGTGAGGGTCAAAATCCTGCAGTGATGATGAGGGTGTGCTGCGTCCTCCACACTAAGAACTAATGGCAAGATGAGACCCAACATGTGACACACGGGTCCCCCTTTTCCGAGGGATGGGAGACGGGAGGATGCAGCCTGGGGCAGAACTACACGCTGGGAGATCTCTCCTCAGAGGTCCCTCCTCAGAAGCAGCAGAACAAAATCCAAACTTGGCAAAGAGCCACAGTAGACAAAATCATGATAAGAGGCAAAGAGCCGCATTCATTTTGGCCGGGAGCCGCTTGTTCGCCACCCCTGACTCAGAGCATACTCCTATCTCTGCAGTCAGGGATCATGAGAGGCAAATCTCTTACCTGCTGTATTATCTCTCCAGGAAACTGCAGTATCTACCGAGAATGAGATCATTGATAGAAACTGATGAGGATGGGTATAAACATTATGTGAATAAAGAAAGTTACATTCATCTGGATACATGATTTAAACATGAAAAACAAAGAAAAAAACATTTTTTTAATTGTGGAAGGCTTCACAAATTTGCATCTCACCTTTGTGTAGGAGCTATGCCAATGTTCTTTGTATTGTTAAAATTCAATTGAATTTATTTATCGTTGGGAGCAACGCTTAGCGGTGCTCAGGCCTTACTTTGGCTCAGTACTCAGGGGTCACTCCTGGCAGGTTCAGGGGATGCCAGGGATCAAACCCATGTTGTCTGTGTGCAAGGCAAGCAACCGCCCAATTGTACTCTTGCTCTGTCCCCTGGTTATAATTTTAGTCTATGTGTCGCTGAAGTGAACACTCATAGTTAGGAAAATTCTTGCATAGCTTTGGAAGTAGGGAGACTCACAGGATCGTGAAGGAAAGGACAGATTACATCATGTTAATTTTTGGGTTCAGATATGTGACTCACTGGTATATCATTGCCTGATACACTTAGGCCCTGAGTTTAAGCCCAGTCCTGTCCTGTCCCATGTCTCCTAGTACATTCCTAGCTTACCTCCAAGCATTCATTATTATGTGTTAGTGAGTACATTATTTTTTTAGTTTAGTTTTGTTTGTTTGGGGGCCATACCATAATCAGTGCCAGGGATTGATCACGTGTGTGCAAGTGTATTTCCTATGTAGTGTTTCTCCCTACCTATTGTTTTGCTCTTTAGTGTTTTTAGGTTTTGCTGTTGTTTCTGCTGTTGTTTCGGTGCTACACTCAGTAGTGCTTAAGGGCTATTCTTTTTTGCTTGTTTGTTTGGGGCCACACCTGGCAGTGCTCAGGAATTACTCCTAGCTCTGGACTCAGCTCAGGGGACCATATGGGATTCCAGGGATTGAACCCATGTCAGCCACTGTTTCATCTCTCCAGCACCCTCAGGAGCTATTCTGAGGGGTTGGGGATTCATTCCTGGAATTCTTTGGTATTCAAATGGGCTTTTGCATGCAAAGGAAGCAAGTACTCAGTCTGTTCAACTTTCCCCCACCCTGTTGGTAATGTTCATATGAGTCTAAAAAAAGGATGAAGAAATAAAACAAGGTTGCCTTGCACATGGCTGATCCAAGCTTGCTACTTGGCACCACATAAGGTCCCCTGAACACTGCTAGGAGTGACCTCTGAGCACAGAACCATAAATAACTCTTGAACATTTCCTCCTCCCCACCAAATAAAGAAAGATGGGTGCATAGGCTGAAGGAAAGTTTTACCTCTGAGATAGGGCAGCAGGGCAAGGATGTCCTCATTGTTCACTTGTTTTAATAAGTTCTAAGAACAGAAATTTCACATGAAAAATAAACAAAGGGGCCAGAGCATTGGCCAGAGTGGTAAGCGTTGCCTTGCTGGCACTAACCTAGGACAGACCATCGTTCGATCCCCCGGCATCCCATATGATCCCCCAAGCCAGAAACGATTTCTGAGTGCATAGCCAGGAGTAACCCCTGAGCATCACAGGTGTGCCCCACCCAAAAAAGAAAAATAAATCGAAGGAACCGAGGGTTTGGAGAGGTAGTACAGTGGTAAAGTGCTTGCCTTACACATGACTCTCACAGTTTTGATCCCAGCACCCCAAGGATATGCCGAGTCTTCCAGGGGTGATCCGAGAGTAGACCCTGAGTACCATCGGATGTGGTCACAAAAAACCAAAGGGATTCAAATAGGAAAAATAAAAAGTCAAATTATCACTATCTGTGGATGACATGATGTTCTATATAGAAGATACTAGTGTCCACTAAAAATCTCTCAGAAACAATATAGCAAAATAACTGACTACGAAGTCAACAGTCAAAAATCTGTCATAGGTACCAGTGAGATAGTACTCTGGGTAGGGTACTTGCCTTGCATGCAACCAACCCTCGTTCAATCTCCAGCACCACATAATATGGTGCCCCAAGAACTACCAGGAGTGATTCCTGAGTGCAGAACCCGGAGCAACCAGGTTGTTATTGAGCATCAACCAGATTGTTGCCCCAAAACAAAAACATCTGTCATATTCCTATAAGCAAATAATGAACTAAGGGAGAATGAGATCAGAGTCTACTTTATTCAAAACAGTGTCCCAAAAACTATAGTACCTAGGAACCAATGTAACAAAAGATGTGAGAGATCTGTGTCATGAAAGAGACCTATACCATGAAAACTATGACTCACTTAAGGAAAACACAGAAGATCTTAGAAGGACCCAGTGTGATAGTGAAAGGAAGTAAAGTGATATGCATGATAACCTCTTCAGTGTCTAAAAGTGCAAATCACGGTATCTAAAAGGAAAAAGTTGGAGAGAGAGAAAAAGAAGAGAAATGAGGGGGTTGGAGCGATAGCAAAGTGGTAAGGCGTTTGCCTTGCTCAAGGTCAATACAGGCGGATCCTGGTTCAAATCATAGCATTCCATATGGTCCGCTGAGCCTGCCAGGAGTGACTTCTGAGTGTCGAGCCAGGAATAATTCCTGAGTGCCGTTGTGTGTGATCCACACACCCCCCTGCCCAAAGAAAAAAGAAAAAGAAGAGAAATGTTTGCCATATAAGCAGGATGGCAGGACAGGAGGAAAACTGGGGACATTAGTAGCAGAAAATGTGCACTGCTGAAGAGATGGGTACTGGTATGACTAAAACTCAATCATGAACAACTTTGTAACTATATACCTTACAGTGATTCAGTTAAAAACTTTTTAATTTAGGGGCCGGAGCAGTGGTGCATGTGGTGGGGTGTTTGCCTTGCAAGTGCTAACCTAGGACCGACCACTTTTCGATCCCCCAGCGTCCCATATGGTCCCCCCAAGCCAGGAGCAATTTCTGAGCGCATAGCCAGGAGTAACCCCTGAGCGTCACCGGGTATGACCCAAAAAGAAAAAAAAATAAAACAAAATAAAACAAAATTTTATTAATTACAAAAAAATGTGTTTGTTAAGGAGGCAGGCTGGGGGATGGAAAGGAATGTAGGTCATGGGCAGAGGGAAGTTGATTTTGGTGGGATGATATTCCCAGCACTGTGTACAATTGTGTTTCCAAAGTTTTATTTTTTTTTTCAATTTTGTTTTGTTTTGTTTTTGGGTCACAACCGGCAGCGCTCAGAGGTTACTCCTGGCTCTACTATCAGAAATTGCCCCTGGCTGGCTCGGGGGACCATATGGGATGCCGGGATTCGAACCACCGTCCTTCTGCATGAAAGGCAAACACCTTACCTCCATGCTATCTCTCCAGCCCCATGTGTTTCCAAAGTTTTATACAAATATGCACATATCTATATATATCACAGTGCCATAATAAAAAGTCTAAAAGACAATTTTGCTCACTCTTCTCCCACGTCTGATTTTACTGAGGCAATGTTGAGATTATAATTCTGTACATGTATTTTGGGAAAGGATCACATCCTAATTTTAGTTAACACACATCAGCATACATAGTTCCAATGTTCTCCTTGTAATAAGAACTTTAAAGAGGGGCTGGAGAGATAGCGTGAAAGTAGGGTGTTTGCCTTGCATGCAGAAGGACAGTGGGCGAATCCCGGCATCCCATATGGTCCCCGTGTCTGCCAGGAGAGATATCTGAGCATAGAGCCAGGAGTAACCTGTGAGTGCTGTCGGGTGTGACCCAAACAAAATAAAAAACAAAAACAAAAAAAGAGCTTTAATGATAAACTTTCTAGGACTGAGGATGTAGTCATTAGTAAGTAGAGCACATGTGATCCTAGGTTTCATCCTCAGTGCTATGGGAAGGAAGATTCTCTTAGCAGTTTACACATACACTGTGCTGTGTTGCTAACTAGAGGCACTAATGCAGTTCTTTAAAGACCCAGGATGTATTATCTTAAAGCTGGAAGTGGGGTGGTGGTGGAAGTTGTTTGCCTTGTACTTGCCAACCTGGGTTTGATCCCTAATCCCATAAAGTCCCCAGTGCCTGCCAGGAGTAATTTCTGAGCACCGAGTCAGAAGTGACACTTGAATGCTGCCAGGTGTGGTCCCCAAAACAGAAAATAAATAAATAAATAAAACTTGGAATTGAGGCTTGAGAGCTTGAGAGATAGCACAGAAGTTAAGGAGATTGCCTTGCACACACAGCTGACCCACATCATGTGATCTGAGTACAGTCAGGAATAAATTCTGAGCACAGCTGGGTGTGGCTTCCCCCTAAAATAAGAGGGGGCTGGAGAGATAGTACAGTAGGGTAAAGTGCTTGCTTGCATGGGGATGACTCAGATTTGATCTCCAGCATCCTATGTTTACCCAAACCCTGCCAGGAGTGATTCCTGAGTGTAGAGCTAGGAATAAGCCCTGAGCACAAGTCAGTGTAGCCCAACGCCCCCCCCCCCAATTTAACAACCAACTATACTAACAGGAAAAAACAAAACTGGAAGTTTACACTTTTTAATTCCTTTCCCCCACTTTCCATCTCCATGTCCAACTTTGGTAATTACACACCACCACTTTTCTTTCTTTCTTTTTTTTTTTTTTTGGTTTTTGGGCCACACCCTGCGGTGCTCAGGGGTTACTCCTGGCTGTCTGCTCAGAAATAGCTCTTGGCAGGCACGGGGGACCATATGGGACGCCGGGATTCGAACCAACCACCTTAGGTCCTGGATCGGCAGCTTGCAAGGCAAATACCGCTGTGCTATCTCTCCAGGCCCCCACCACTTATCTATGGCTTGACCTTCACATGCTGGAGTCTCTCCTGTGAGGACCAGGAACACTTCCTTACCAGCCTAAAAAACTTGGCAGTGTTTTGTCTCTTCTGGATCAGTCCTGGGCATTCCTTGATGGAGCAGAGTGGGGTGCACCTTTTAGTTATTCTCTTTCAATTGGAACATGTATTAGTATTATAGTTTTTTTTTTTTTTTTTTTTTTTTTTTTAAAAAGGCGATTCAATGCGTTTGACTATACACAATGAAAGAAGAGATGCAAGATAGCCACGCTAGACTAAAAATGAAGCTAGGGAGAGTTTGCACATGTGCATGTGTGTGAATGCATATATGTCTGTGTGAACGTGTGTGTGTGTGTGTGTGTGTGTGTGTGTGTGTGTGTGTGTGTGTGTGTATAGGTAGTAGCTGGGAGAGGATGTGGCCTGTTGTTGGAGGTCACTTCTGAGCAGTGGGGGGCACTGAAGGAGCTTTTGTCACTATTGTTTGCAGTTTTGACAATAGGCTTATTTCTAACTTTTGCCATGACAAAACAATAGACTTCCCCCGCTGAAGGTTACAGTGATATTTGTGAACTGAGATTGCAAGGACGAAATGTGGACCAGAGCCAGGACGTGAGTTAAAACCGCAGAATCCCCTCCTTATTATTATTGTTTTTAGATGTGGGCCATTTTTGTTGTTTTCTTTTGTTTGGGGCCACACTTGGTCATGCCCACAGCCTCCAATAAGAATGGGGGGGGGGGTTCCACCCTTTTCTCCCATCCTTTTCCCCAGGTTTACTAGATTCATGACTTCCTGCTTCCACCCCTTCCCCGTCCCCTTTTCTTTGTTGATGTGGTGATGATGAGGGCTCATATACACCCCTTGCCTGTGAAACTTCACCAGGTTTAACACCCCTTCACTTGCTGTACTTACATGGGATCACACACAGTCCTGGTTATAGAATAAAATTCTTGGGTTCTAACACCAGAACAATGGAGAAACTCGGGTCTGGAAGCAAATGGTGGTCTGGAGAGTAATTCATATGCACATGCATGGAGGAAGAAACAGATTTTCAGGATTTTTTTTTGAATTTTCCTCCACATTTTCCCTTTGCTCCTAAGAAGCAGCCAGCTCCGTGGAGGTCTGGTGTTTTCCTCCCAACCTGAGTATTTAATCTGAGGGAAATGACCACTCTTGGAGGTGGGAACATGTGGTCTAAACATCAATCTGAGGTGCTACATTCAAAGATGTTTCCAACTAATAAGTAATAAGGTGTATACTGAGTGAGGTAGAATCATATCAATCCCATTAAACCTACAACTGGTTTCCATCTATCATTCATTGTTAATTGATCACTTATTGATGAACTTATGCCACACCTGACAGTGCTTGACCAGTTCCAGCTTGGGGCTTGATGGTAAACCTGGGGCTCCCTCATAGAAGGCTCCTCCTGCAGCCCGCTGAGCTATCCGGGAGAAGAGAGAACATATTTGTGTAGTTGTGGTTCTGGAACCTGGAATGGACTAGCAGTCAGGTGGCAGAGCCGTCCCTAAGCTGGGGTGGGTGGCAGCTCTCAGGTGCCCGGATCACACAGTGCATCAGATGCCATTCATTAAACTTGCAGTCTCCTGAGGGCAACATGAGCATTAGACACTGAAATGTTTTCATTGGCCCTATTCTCTGTGATCTTGTCTTTCTTTCTTTCTTTCTTTCTTTCTTTCTTTCTTTCTTTCTTTCTTTCTTTCTTTCTTTCTTTCTTTCTTTCTTTCTTTCTTTCTTTCTTTCTTTCTTTCTTCTTTCTTTCTTTCTTTCTTCTTTCTTTCTTTCTTTCTTCTTTCTTTCTTTCTTTCTTTCTTCTGTCTTTCTTTCTTTCTTTCTTTCTTTCCTTCCTTCCTTCCTTCATTCCTTACTTCCTTCCTTCCTTCCTTCCGTCCTTCCTTCCTTCCTTCCTTCCTTTCTTTCTTTCTTTCTTTCTTTCTTTCTCTCTCTTTCTCTCTCTCTCCCTTCCTTCCTTCCTCCCTCCCTCCCTCCCTCCCTCTTTCTCTCTCTCTTTTCTTTCTTTCTTTGTGTTTCTTTCTTTCTTTTTCTTTCTTTCTTCTTTCTTTCTTAATTTCTTTCTTTCTTTCTTTCTTTCTTTCTTTCTTTCTTTCTTTCTTTCTTTCTTTCTTTCTTTCTTTCTTTCTTTCTTTTTTTTTAAATTTTTATTTTTAATTATGAGAACAAGGGTGCAAAGAAAGAGGACAAGGTGAAGTTACAGTGGAAGGACAATCACCCATAACATAATTCTCAGAAGTCCCCTTGCTGATATCTTAACTTTGAAATTTCAGCCAAAGAACATTAAGATAAATAAGACAGAATCCATGTACAATTACTTTGTCCCTCAAGTCCCCAGATTGTAACACATTATAATATTTCTTAACAGTACACATGGCAATCTAAAGCCATAAAACTTACGTAACTCCTTAAACATTACAGGCATAGTATTTTCTTACATTTCCATATACATGCATATTAGCTTAAGTTAACCTCAAATTTTAAGTGAGTTCTTTTTAAGGATTAGAGTCAAAGGAGCACAGTAAAAATGGTGTTAGAGTGGCAATTGTTGTTTGCATAGGCCCACCAAAATATGAGGGACATGGAAAGAAATAACGTTGGCCTAAGTACAAAGAGACCAGACCCCTGAAGTTTCCTGGCACAAGACCAAGTCTAGGCTCCAGGCAAGCTAGATCATCCAATCCAAGACATTGTCTGTAGTGCCAACACACTTTTTCTTTCTTTCTTTCTTTCTCTTTTTTCTCTTTCCCTTTCTCCGTCCCTCCACCCCACTGCCAGGTATGGCCTCTTCTAAACCATACCTACCTACCTCCCTTCCTTCCTTTCTCCTTTCCCTCCTTCCTTTATTCTCTCTTCCTAACCCAGCCAAACCGAATAAATTAGCTAAAACCACACAGGAGGACGAATACAGCCAATCCCAACCCTTGTGCATCTCCTCAGCAGCATGTCTGCTGCCCCTTCCATGGTGAGGCTTCTGCTTTGGTGCTTCTCTGGAAACCACCATTGCTTCCCCTCTCTCCTTTGTGGCTCTGTGGGAGAGGAAACTGCTGCCCAACACTCTCACACCTGCCTGAGGCCACTCAGCTCTGAGGTTCAGTGCTTTATGTATACTTAGGAGTGAGTGTATCTTGGTGTGTCTTCCAATAGCCCTGTGAAGAAGGTGTTGGTCCCATCTTTTTTGTTGTTTGTTTTTGGGTTTTTTTTGGGTTACACCTGGCAGTGCCAAGGGCTACTCCTGGCTCTACGCTCAGAAATTGCTCTTAGCAGGCACGGGGGACCATATAGGATGTTGGAATTTGAACCACCATCCTTCTACTTGCAAAGCAAACAAACGCCTTACCTCCATGCTATCTCTCTGGCCCCATGGTCCCATCTTCTGACTGAGGCTAGCACATAGGCACACACCACTGTTTCAGGAGTGGGGATCCCAGCAGCTCAGCAGACCCGTAGCTTGAGTCCATGAGCTGAACCCCACCCTGCCCCAGGATCTGCTCACATTCATTCCCACCCAGCAGGTGGGTATTCTTGCATTAATTTTTGTTATTTTATTGTATTGATTAGGTTATAGTCAGTTATTGATTAGGTTACAGTCAATTACTTATCATTTGACCAGCAGTGATAAACGAGGCTGCATTAGTGGCTGTGCCCACACAGGAAGGAATGACAGCCTCACTGGGTCCCAGAGGCCACAAAACTTTAAAGAGGGGGCCGGAGAGATAGCATGGAGGTAAGGCGTTTGCCTTTCATGCAGAAGGTTCGTGGTTCAAATCCCGGCGTCCCATATGGTCCCCCGTGCCTGCCAGGAGCGATTTCTGAGTATAGAGCCAGGAGTAACCCCTGAGCACTGCCGGGTATGATCCAAAAACCAAAAAAAAAAAACAAAACAAAACAAAACAAAACAAAAACTTTAAAGAGCTGCAGAGCCTTCTGATGGGAAGTAGGATGGAATGAAAAGTGAGACCAACCAATGCAGAAGCACTTTTTGTTTTCAACCCCCCAAATGCATAAGCAATTAATTCCAAGATGTAGATCCTGGGACCAGTTTGTAGACAAGAAGAGATCAGTGAGGCTCTGTAGCTCTGTCCTGGGGCAAAGACACAGTGGGGACGGCATTGCTCTGCACAAGGTTGACCCAAGCTCAATCCCCAACACCACATAGGGTCTCTGGATCTCTGCCAGGAATGATCAACAGGCATAGAGTCAGGAGAAAGCCCTGAACATTGTTGGGTATGACCCAAAAAACAGCCATTAAAAAAAAATAAAAGGGAAAAAGGATAAAATGATCCTGAGCTCAACCCACTCCTCCCTAAAGGACAAACCTCCTGGCCTAGCCACCCCAGGCTTTCTCAGACCGGCCCCGGAAAGGGAAGAGGCCCCGCTAGCCACACTGTCGGCGCCCACCCCCTCCTCCGCAGCAGACAGACCTAAACAGGCCCTTATCAGCTTTCGACACTGTGTCTCTCCCGGCTGAGCTCACTGGGAAAGGGCCCCCCAGAAGTCTGCCAGGGACAGCTCCGAGCCAGGGTGGGGATCCCTAGGCTGGAAGGCGCGACTCCCTCCCAGGGACCAGTCTGGGAGGGGAGTCTGGGAAGCAAACTGAGCTGTGCGGGCTGTTGGGGGGGGGGGAGTTTGAAAGAGTGAATTTATGATGTTCTGTTCTGATGACACAAGTGGCCCTCAAAATACATTATCCAGAACTAGCAAACTTGACCTCACCGAGGCAGGCCAGACCTCAGAATGGTGGGGTACAGGGTACCCTGTACAGGTACAGGGAGGGAGAGTAGTTTGACTGCTGGAGGTAGTTTGACTGCTGGAGTAGTTTGGAGCTGGAAGACTATGGACATCGACAGGGGTCTGTGTAGAGGGGAGAACAGGAGGGGGGACAAGCTAGCTAACAAGAACTCCTGAACTCCCAAGTGTGGGCTCATTAAATCTTTGCACACCTGCAGTAGTTTCCTACAAGCTAGAAGCTCCCTCACTCCCAACACCTTATATTGCCCCCTCAACAATTCCCTCCTGGTGCTGCCTTTCAGAGCACCCCACGTTTCCTTTTCTCCTGCCCGAACCTTGCTCCCAGTCTCTGACAGATCAGTCAGGTCACACACACACACACACACACACACACACACACACACACACACACACACACACACACACACACACACACACAGAGACACACACACACGCACGCACGCACACATGCACGCAATAGCATGGTTGTAGGGCGTTTGCCTTGCATGCGACTGATCCAGGACAGACCTTGGTTCCATCCCTGGTATCCCATATGGTCCCCCAAGCCAGGAGCGATTTCTGAGTGTATAGCCAGGAGTAACCCCTGAGCTTCACGAGCTGTGACTTCCCCCCAAAAAAACTCATTCCCACTCACACACACACTCATACATTCACATATTCCATATATACACACAAACTCTCAGACTCACACTTACACACCCTCACACACTCACATTTGAACATTCCATATACTCACAAAGTCTCATAGTCACATATTCACGCACCCATGTGAGGGTTAAATAAAACAGTTCCCAGGGAAATGGCACAGTGCTGGGGCACTTGCCTCCCTGAGGCCCTGGACTCCACCCCAGTACCCAGGGTCTTCTGAACTCTCTGAGGAACGAATGAACAAGGGAAATGTGTCCCAGAAAGTTATTAGTTTTGCATTTTTCCAAAAGTAGAAGCAAATATCAGGCTCATGACGGCCACAGGACAGGAAAGGCAGTGGGAGGATGGCTGGAGCTCTGGAGATCCAGAAGGAGGAAAAGAAGGGACTTTGTTTACCATCTCCTTCTCCTCCCTCACTGTCAATTCCCTCCATCCAGGAAACCCTCAACCTTTTCTAGGAAGCCTTACACTGGAAACCTGTCTTTCTGCAGCACAGTAAGCATTCACAGGCACACGTTTCAAAACTAAGAACCCTCCCATCCCCAAGCTACAGCTCAGGAGCTGGAGACTGAGACAGGAAGTAAACTGCCTAAAGCAGACACTAGTTATTTGTGCGACCCTGGCCTGAGCTCCAGTTCAGAAAAGGCACGAGGAAGACTGTGGCTTTATTTTTATTTTATATATGGGGAGAACCACTCCTCAGCGGGGCTCAGGGCTTACTCCTACTCTGTGCTCTGGGAAGGTGTGTGGGGGACCTTATGCGGTGCCAGGGATCAAACAGGGTTGATCAAACAGGTTGCATGTGCAAGGCCAGTGATCTCTTCTATCATCTCTTTGGCCCTCACTTTATTTTTTTCCCCTTTGATTATTGAACTATACCCAGTGGTGCTCAGGGACTACTTCCAACTCAGAGCTTGTGGATTGCTTCTGGCAGTGCTAGCAAATGGTGCATGCCTGGTGCTAGAACCTGGATGCTTAGCCATCACCTTGGCCATCACCTTGGCCATCACCTTGGCCATCACCTTGGCCCAGGACTGTTACTCTCAAAAAATGTGCAAGGCAAACATCATACCCGCCTTATTAGTTCTCCAGCCCATCATTCTTCAAGATTTTTAAATCAGACCATCACAAGTTGTTTCCCATGGAGGAAGTCTGAGACCCAAAGTAGCTGTACAGCCAGGACCTGCTGGGTAGTGGACGGGCTGAGGGCTCCTTCCAGAACTTGCCAGGATTCGGCTTCACCTCCTTGACCTCTGTGCTCACTGTGGAGGTGCAGCTCTGGCCTGTTTGTACCAAGGGGTCTTGCCAGAGTCCCCAGTTTCCATCCAGGACACAGCATAGCCACGTATCCCCCTGATGATTCAAAGGCTTGGCTGTGGGTGCCAGAGTCAGAAGGAGAAGAGGGAGAGATGAGGGTCGGGCTATAGAGTGTCACAGGGGATAGGACCGCAGCTGCTTTCCTGCAGCTGGTGAAATTGAGGAAGAATATGTCAGAGGGCAAGAATAACTCAATGAGGGTCCAGAAGAGTCCAACAGTGCCTTCTATTGGCACCCCATGGTTTCAAAGCGAAGACCTATGCACCTTAATCCCTGAGACTAACTTCCAACCAGAGGCCTCAGGCAAAGAAGAATTCCCTGTAACTTGCAGCCACAGAACTTTTTTTTGTTTGTCGTTTTGGGCCATACTTAATGATGCTCAGGGGTTACTTCTGACTCTGTGCTCAAGAATCACTCCAGGGGCCAGAGCGGTGGTGCAGTGGTAGGGCGTTTGCCTTGCATATGGTTGACCTAGGACTGACCGTGGTTCGATCCCCCAGCGTCCCATATGGTCCCCCAAGCCAGGAGAGATTTCTGAGCGCATCATCAAGAGTAACCCCTGAACGTCATCAGGTGTGGCCCAAAAACCAAAAAAAAACAAAGAAAGAATCACTCCTGGTGGTGGTTGGGGGTGTGGTGCTAGGGTTGGAAACTGGGTTGGCTTCGAGCAAGATAAATGCTCACCTGCTGCTGTACTATTGCTTTGGCCCCATGAGGAACACTTTGAAATTAGGTGGAACTTGTCTCTGGATCTTCATTTCTTTCTTGTATAGCCACTGTAGTGTGACCACAGGCCTCTGCTGGTCATGGGACAGGACTGACTTCTTGCTGAAAATTACCCTGTGAAAGGCATGTATAGGGCATGTGTAAGTTTTTTGATGAGAACTCAGTGTTACAAGCAATCCAAAGAGAGGTGGTGAGTGATGTGTCAGACCCTGCAGGTTTTTTACTTTACACTGGCTTTTCATATTTCCCTCTGTAATGAGTTTATAGCTTCCCATACCTGGGGTAGAAAAGAGCAGGAAAAAAAAAAAAAGAAAGAAAGAGGTTTTGAGAACTAGTATAGGTATTTAGGCACTGACCTGTCACACAGCAGACCCAAGTTCAGATCTCAGTATCCTGAGCACTGCCAGGAATAATCCCTGAGCACCGAGCCAGAAGTAAGGCCTGAGCACTTCCAGGTGCTAAAAAATCAAAGGAAAAAGAGAAAAAGACTCTTCACTGTGTCAGGATGACTGTAGGGTTTCAGCAAGTCAACTTGCACAAAAGTGTCAGAAGAATCGCCACCAATGATCCCCCTTTCCTGGGCTAGCAGTTTCCTTTTGCATTCCAGGAAGGCATTGGGTTCTCTGGTGGCTTCCATGGTCCTCGCCCAAGTCTTATATCTCAAAGGTATTTAATTGGCAGAGACAGAGACAGAAGCTCAGAGTAAAGAACCCAGAACAAATATCTGGGCAGAGACTCAGGTGTCCTGCCTATCTCTGACCCCAAGGACACAGTAGTCTGCACTGCATCCTGTCACATCCCCACTCTTGAAAAACAGCATCTGCCTGCACAGTGCAGAGGCTTCTGAGCTGCACCCATTGAACAGGGAGGACTGAGGGGCAACGTGAATTTGACTGGAATGTGCCTTGTCCCCACCACTAGCTCAGTATGTAGAAGGCCCGACCCACACTTGCTCAGGTGTGCTTCGACTAGAACACGGGTGTTTGAAGAGCAAATCCAGTCAAAACGAGGTCATCTGAGAGGACCCTCATCCAGGGAGATCCACTGTCATTCAGGAAAGGATCCAGACTGGCACAGGAGACCTCATGAGAAAACCATCCTTAACCACCATCCCTAGATCAGAAGCTGCTTGCTTGAGGAGAAACTGGATCTCTCTCTCTGTCTCTCTCTCTCTCTCTCTCTGTCTCTCTCTCTCTGTCTCTCTCTCTCTCTGTCTCTCTCTCTCTGTCTCTCTCTCTCTCTCTCTCTTTTTCTCTCTTTGGTGGGCAAGGGGAGGTTTGAGCCAAGTTTTGGTGGTGCTCAGAAGTCACTTCTGGTGATACTCAAAATGCTGGCGATTGGCCCAGAGTTGGCTGCATGTAAGGGAAATGCCTTATCCCTTCACTATCTCTTTAATATAAAAGTTAAAGCGGGAGGGTTTGTTTGTAGTGCTTTCAGAGCTTAACTCCTGCAGGGATCATTCCTGGGAACATTCTCGGAGGACACTATAGGGTACCAGGGGTTGAACCTGGGTCGGCTATGTACAAGGCAAATTCCTTACTCATACTATCTCTCTGGTCTGAAAATTAATTTCATCTTTTTCCTTTTCATTTTGGACCACACCCAGCAGCTCTAAGGGTTTACCTTTGGCTCTGCACACAGGAATCAGTGCTGGTGGACTTGGGAGTCTATATAGAATGCCAGGAATTGAACCCAATTTAACTGCTTACAGTTACAGACTTACTTACAGACAAACACCCTACCTACTGTCTTATCACTTGAGTCTCTGAAAATGAATCTTGCACATTTAAGCAGGCTTGTCTGTGATTCTCTGTCATAGCAGCCCAAGCCAGATACCAAGTTAGAGGTGTTCTGCCCATCTGGCTTTGATATCCTAGCTGTGTGTGGACAAGCCTTCTGGAGCCCCTGGAAGAGCCCATTGCTGGTGTCAGTCTGTGGATGGTCAAAAAGGAGAAAACTCACTGCAAGCCCCCTCTCCCCAGTTCTCTTCATCCTTCCAACAGAAGTTGTTTGATTGCTTTGGATGCTGGGTCTTGCCTTCTGCCCATCTCAGATCTTTCAGTCATTGACACTGAGACACATTGACTCCAAGCCTGAGGAATGCAGCCTAGGTCAGCCTGGTCTCCAGGCTCTTTACTGCAGACCTTGGTGGCCCCCCACGTGGATCCCCAGAGTTCCAGCACAGCAGTGCCTGGGCAGTGTCCCATATGGCGTGGCCAACCTTTCAGGCACAGCCCTCCTCCCCCTCCCTGTTGTCCCTCTGCTCAGCCAGGCCTGTTCTCTTCCACGCCTCTGACGCCTAGTTCTTCCTGTTTAAAATTCAGACTCTGGACTTTCCTCCGGGGGCGAGTCTGTGTTTGTTTCGTGTTTTGGATTCCCCTCCTCAGCCCCTATCTCTGGATCTCTGGGAACTGCAGGTTCCCGGGGCTCAGGTAACTCCAACCCTGATTTCACTACCCTGGAAGGCGAGGGGCCCACCAGGGGGCCCTGGGGAGTCAAGGAGTAGGCACCCCTTGGTCTGGACCTGGGCCCCACAGGCTCTTTCTCCCTCTCCTACCTCTGCCAGGCCCTGGTCTGGGGTCTTGGGCAGGCTCCCTGCATACAGCCTTCGCCTAAAGACACCCCAAGGAAGGAGAGGCAGGCCTAGAACAGGAGCCCAGTGCTTGATGTAGTCACCCTGTGGACTCTCCTCCTGTGTGTCAGCAGGCCCGGGACACTCTGAGCCTGGGGAGAGGTCAGGCCCAGGGGCACCCTCTGCCCAGCAGGAACCTTTTCAGACACCTTCTTAGGATAGGAGGAGTTAGGAGTCAGCCCTTGAGTCCCACTTGCCTGATAAACTGTGTGGCCTTTGACCTGGGCCTTTGGGGAGTCCAGGTGGGGAGCTGGAGGAAGGGCCACCTCCTCCAGGCAGCCTTTCTTCTCTGAGGCCTACCTGCTCCAGAAACAGGGTCCTGGACAGGAACTTGGAGAAGATTCTTCAAGGAACCAAGTGCTTCTCCATCAAATGGAGACGTTCCTGAGGCTGAGGCTGCTGCCGCCACCTTAGCACCAGGGGTAGGTTGATCTGAATCCAGGGGAGAAGGACCTGACTCTCCTCAGCAGCTTGAGTTCCCTGAGGGGCTTGTCCTGTCCTCTGTAATCCTGGATCAGGCCCATGAAGAAGAGAGAGGGTGGGGATGGGTGACAGCACAGTGGGTAGGGAGGGCACTTGACTTGCACATGACCAACCCAGGTTTTATCTCATGTGGTCCTTTGATCTCCCAGAAGTAATCCCTGATATTGGCAATGGGAATCTTTTCCTAAAATTTGTCTCTGAATCACTGTAAATCACAGCATTATATATATTAAATATAATATTATATATACATATATATAATAAGAGGGTTGGAGCAATAGGATAGAGTGTAGGGAACATGCCTTGTGCATGGCCAACCTAGGTTCAATCCTCAGCTTCCCATAGAGTTCCTGGAGTAATTCCTGAGTGCAGAATCAGGAGTAAGCGTTGAGCATTGCTGGAAGAGGCACGAAAACCAAAATAAATTTAAAAGGATCACCTTCAGGAGACATGCGTGAGGCCCCCTCCAGCTCTCTAGTCTTGGGCCCCAGCTCTCACTAAGGGGTACACTCTGTGGGGCTGTGGGGCTCCACTGTGCGTCTGGAAAGGGAGTGGCCAGGGTGGTCCTGAGCACGAGGGACCCAGGTCAGGGTTTGGCCTTCATTATGGTCTGTCCCAGCTTCCTCCTGCCTGGGGAGGGGTGAGTGGGTGCATATGGGAGGCCTCTAAGCATAAAGGGTCTGTCAAGGTCTCCAAAAGGGCCAGTTTCACCCCCTTCTCCCTTCTCTCAGAGGCATTTTGCTGAATTTCAGGAAAGCGGCTCCTTGTTCTTCCCAGCACTCAGCTAGTCCCTTTGAGACTTATGAAGGTTTCTGGGGGCCAGGTTAGCTGCTGTTAGCCCTCTCACCAGCCTCAGTGAACTCATGTGTCAAACAGCAGTGACATGTGCAGAGATGCAGAGAACTGAGCAGGAGGGTCAGTGAGAGTGGGGTTTGGTGTCCAGCTGGGTCCAGGTAGACCTGGGGAGGGGAGGACAGAGCCCAGGGCAGAGGGAAGCCTGGCTGTGGTCAGAGAAATCCCTCCTAGACATGGGTCAGCATATGTGTGTGTTGGTTGGGTCAGGGCAGGCCGGCCATCCCTGTGGCTAGACCCAGTCACTGGCCTAGGCAGCAGGACCTGGGCACAGTGCTGGCCAGTCCCTGCATCCTGCTGCCAGCTCCCCAGGCCGCTGTCTGCAAGTCCTGCCCTACCCTGCCCTGCCCTGCCCAGCCCGCCAGGGTGGCTGAGAGCCTGGAGCCGATGGGATCTCTCTGCCCTTCCCTCCTTTGTCTGCCTGAGCTTCCTTCCTTCACAGCCGCTTTCTGTTCTCTGCTTTATCATGCCCTGGGGAGAGCCAGGGCCAGCTAGACTCCCAGCCGTGCACCCCTGGGAGGCCGCCAGAGAGCGGGCCTGTCTGAGGGGCCCCCAACTGTGTGGTCACCCCTCCCCCGGCCTGGCCACCCCAGCAGTCCCGCCTGGCCTTTTACCAGTCCCACTGTCCACTGCCAGCCTCCCTCTTAGAGGACTCACCACTTCCCTCTGGCAGAAAGGAAACTGAGGCCCTGGGGCAGGAAGTTCGACCCAGCTAGAGAAGGGCTCCCTAAGTGGGACTCCCCCACACTCCTCACCCCCTGCAAACAGGACAAGGAGGGTTGAGTCTGCTCTGAGAGAGCCCCTGGGCCTCCCACTCGTCCCTTGCAGCTCCCTGTGGACCTAATGGCGCCCCACAGCCGCTCTGTGGCTAGCTTGGGGCGAGTGACCTCACTGCTGGGCTGAGGGGTAGAAGTTGTGCAGGGAGGATAAAAGCCCCAAGTTTGAGCCAGGAGTAAGTCCTAAGCCAAGCACCCCTGCTGCAAGTAAAATAATCAGGGGTTGGGTTAGTGTGATGGTTATAATGCATGCTAGGACAATACTTGCATTTCTGGGTGCACGCTTGAGGCCCTTGCACTTCATCTGGTTGTCCAAGGAGGTGGGGGCCCAGGCTGTTAGAACATCACTTGGGTCATTGCCCCCCCCCCCATAAACCATAACACAGTAATTAAATAGACGGCTTTAGACAGACATGTTTGAGAAAACCAAAGTTTTCTTGGTTGGTTGAAGGCAAGACTGAAACACAAGGCTGAGGAGCCCAGGTCAGGATCAAGCTCAGTTCTGTCTTCCCCTTTGCCAGCTGGGCTCTCCCAGCCCACACTTTCCAATGAAATCAAGAATCGGCTTAGTACAGCAGGTACGGTGCCTGCCTTGTGCAAAGCCGAGCTGGGTTTGATCCCTGTGCCCCATATGGTACCTCGAGCACTGCCAGGAGTGATTCCTGAGCGCAGAGTCAGATGATGTGGTCTAAAAATAAAAATAAAAACAAACCAAAAACCCGGCTGAGGCACTGGAGAGGTATGGCTGCACACAGGTAAGGGACATGCTATTAGGAATGATCCTGGAGCACAGAGCCACGCATAATTCTTTTTTTGTTTGTTTGTTTTTTGGGTCACACCCGGCAGTCCTCAGGGGTTACTCCTGGCTCCACACTCAGAAATCGCTCCTGGCAGGCTCTGGGAACCATATGGATGCTGGGATTCGAACCAATGACCTTCTGCATGAAAGGCAAATGCCTTACCTCCATGCTATCTCTACGGCCCTAGAGCCAGGCCTAATTCTAAGTTCTGTCAGATGTGGCCCAATCTACAGCCACCTTTTCCCTGCCCCCTAAAAAAAAAAAAAAGGCCCAGCTATTGGGCCTGGGATGTGGTAGAATTCTTACATTGCATATATAGGGTCCTCGGTTTGATGAAACCTGAAACGCAAAGCTACATGTCCCTATCTCCAGGCATACATACAAGAATCAGTTTATGATTCATCTTAAAAACAGACTGGAGGTAGGCAGAGACAGTACAGTAGGTGACATGGTTAACTTGCATCAGTTGCTGGCCTGGGTTTGATCCCCTGAACTGCCCTTATGGTTCTCAAGCCCTCCAGAAGAAATTCCTGAGCAGGAGTAAACCCAGAACATCACCCAGTATGGCCCCCAAAAAGTAGAAAGAAAAAAAATCGGGCCCGGAGAGATAGCACAGTGGTGTTTGCCTTGCAAGCAGCCGATCCAGGACCAAAGGTGGTTGGTTCAAATCCCGGTGTCCCATATGGTCCCCTGTGCCTGCCAGGAGCTATTTCTGAGCAGACAGCCAGGAGTAACCCCTGAGCACCGCCGGGTGTGACCCAAAAACCAAAAAAAAAAAAAAAAGAAAAAAAATCAAAACTAGACTGGGCGGTGGCACTACCCAAACGTCTGTCTTTTGCTTTGTATTTGGAGTGTTCAGTTTATGGCCGTGGTGATTACAGCTAGAATGTGGGGCAGAACTGGGGCTCAGAGTTCTGGCTCAGGTAGGCAAAGCTAGAGTTCTGGGCATGGACTCGCCCAGGTTTTGACCCTGAAAAACTATCACTTGTTGGAAAGTTGCCCAAAGTCACAAAGTTGCGCCTCAGGTCAGGGTGCGGTGAGGGCTGTGTTCCAGTTTCTCTTCTGGAGGACCAGCAGCTGGTGGGGCCTTGTGCTGAGTGGGCCTGGGTGAGACCACAGCACTGGGGCAGGTGAGGCATGCAGGGGTCCTCCAACTTTTTAAACAGGGGGCCAGTTCACTGTCCCTCAGACCATTGGAGGGTCTGACTCTAGTAAAAACAAAACTTATGAACGAATTCTTATGCACACTGCATATATCTTATTTTGCAATGAAGAAACGAAACAGATACAAATACAATATGTGGCCCTCGGGCCATAGTTTGAGGACCACTGAGTCAGGGCATATTTGTACAAGCTAAAGAAGAGGGAACTTTTAGGGTGATTTTGTTTGTTTGTTTGTTTGTTTTTGGGTCACACCCGACAATGCTCAGAGGTTACTCCTGATTCTTTACCCAAGAATGACTCCAGGTGGTACTAAGGGGACCATATGAAATGTCAGGGATTGAACCTGGGTTGGCTATGAGCAAATCAGCACACTATCTGCTGTAGTATTGCACCAAACCCCTGGGTTTGGATTTTGATGGCTTAGTAACATTTTCTCAGGTGCAAAAGAGCAGAAGGAAGTGCCAGGTAGAGCCAAGATATTAAAGTATGCCAGGTGCTGGGGTGGGACAGAAGCAGAGAGAGGAAATGGCAGCTTGCAGACACCACACCTAGCTTATTCTCACTCCTCTTTGCTCATGTCTCCTCCAACATCCTTTCAGGTGTCTTTTTCTACCATGGGAAGTGATAGAGCCACCTCCAGGCATGAGGAAGGTCTCTGGGCCCTTCTGTCCTATGTGGTCCTCACTGTGTGCTGGAGACCACACAGGGAGGAGCAAGAAGGGACACCACACAGCCTGGGACCCCTCAGTCACTGGCATCATGCTGGCTGTCTCTGTCTCATCTGTTCTCATGAGGACACTGTGGCTAGGGCCACTTAAACCACAGAGCTACTGGTGGGGACCCACATAGCATGAGGCTCTTCTTATCACACTGGGATTAAAGATAGTACTGGGGACTCTGCACCCCATGGCAACTGGAGAAAGCTGGAAAGGCAAAGCCTTCCTGGCTGAGCCGGGCTCAGGCTCTCTTGAGGGTCCATGAGCTCACACACCCGGCTCCCTGAGTGCTTGGCAAGTATGTCTGTGGGACTCTCCCTGACGTTCTCCACTGTCCTTCCATCTCCTTGCAGCATGTTGTTGGAGAAGCACAGGAACATTGTCCCCTTGCCCTTATGTCCCTGTGAGTGCACAAAGGATCAGGGGCCTTTGAGTCTGACTCCCTCACTGGGAGTCAGAGCTGATCAAAGGAAGGCTCAAGAAATAGCACACACACCCCTCTTAAAAGGGTCTTTGGGGAGTCTGGAGCAGTAGGGCAGTATAGTTTGATGAATAGGGCATTTGCCTTTCATGCAGCAGACCTTGGTTTGATACCCAGCATCACATATGGTCTCCTAGGTACCAATAGGAGTAACCCCTGAGCACAAAGTCAGAACTAAATTCTCAGGATTGCTGGGGCGAGTGGGCACAAACCACGATCAAAACAAAAAAAGCAGAGGGAATGTAGGTAGGGGTAATTGCCTTGCATGTAGCCACCCCCAATTCAATCTCTGGCACCACATAGCATCCCTTACATACCATCAGGCATCACCCCTCAGCGCAGAGTCAGAAGTCAGTCCTGGGTGCTTCTGGGTATGGGCTCTCTCCACAAATAAATTATCTCTGGGGAGGGGCTAGAGAGAGAACACAGTGGTAGGGCATTTACCTTGCATGCAGATGGATGGTGGTTCGAATCCCGGCATCCCATATGGTCCCCGAGCCCGCCAGGAGCGATTTCTGAGCACAGAGTCAAGAGTAACTCCTAAGCACCACTGGGTGTGACCCAAAACACAAAAAGAAGAGAAATTTATCTCTGGGGAGCTGGAGGGAGAGTGAATCTGCACTAACTGCAGCCACATCTAGATAGATTCCCTACTGGTTGTGTCCTTCTGAGCACTGCTAGAAGGGTTCCTGAGCACAGCCAGGAGTAACCCCTGAACAATGTCAGGTTTCGCCTCAACTAGTACCCCCAGAGGATTCTGTGAAGAGCAGGGCTGTGTTCAGTTACCTTGAACCTCACATACCCAGGCTTCAGTCTTCCGGGAGAGGGTGGGTGGGATGACAACTATTCTCTGCAGCTTATCTCAGGCTCACTCTGATCAAGCCAACAACCCTCAGTCTTGTTCCCACTGCTCGCCAGGGCACCCCTCCTACCCCTTGCTTCTGTCTGGCCTGCCATTCCCCTTGCACCTGCAAGGGCTACTGGGAAGTCTGCCCTGCTCTCACAGACAAGAAGGGCCCAGACTTTATTTTGGACTCACCTCACTGTGCTCAGATCTGACATCAGTGCTCAGCCCGGCCTGCAAGCAGAGGCTCTTTGGCTCATTCAGAACCCTCAACACTAGCTGCAGGCCTTACATTTATTTAGATAGTGTTCTGTGAACAAATTGAAACAATGGATGAGGGAGTGGGTGAGTAAGTGAGTGGTTGAGTGAATGGGTAAGTGTATGTGTGAATAAATGAGTGAGTTAGTAGCTGAGTGAAGTTGAGTGAGTGTGCAAAGGAATGAATGAGTAGGTAAGTGAGTGAATGAAGGAGTGGGTGATTGAATAGATGAGTGAATTAAATGAGTGGGTGAATAAGTGAATTGAAGTTAATGTCTTATGAAGACTTCCAGAGCTTAATTTTGTTTGCTCATGCTCTCGGTTTTTTCAGTGATCCCAGAATACTCAACAAAATTAGTTCTGCCGAAAAAGCAGCTATGTATGCGCGTGTATGTGTGCGTGTGCGTGTGCGTGTGTGCGTGTGTGTGTGTGTGTGTGTGTGTGTGTTAGCAAGTATAAATCACCCTGGCTGTGTGACCCAGGCACATTTCTACAGCCACCAAGGAAGAGGAGAAGATTTCACTAAGTATGAACAAAGAATTTCAGTGGTGAAAGTGATGCAGTGATTCTGGGGGTTGGAGTTTGGGACAGGAAGGGGACCTGAGTTGGGGGTATTTGAGTGTGATATTTGAGTCCAGGAGGATTCTAAGTTTCCAGTTGGGGAAATGCAGGAGAATGGCAACATGGTGCTTCTAGAAGCCTCAGGAAATAAAGATGGGGTGTCCAGTGGGCAGAAGCATAGGGAGTATAAGGGTGTGATTTTATGTCAAGTGTGGGGGTACGCTGAGACTGTGGGAGGGGGTGGACAGTGGATGAGGGACTGGGAATGTCTTAGCTAAAGGCACAGGCTGAACCTGGAGAATAGGACCCAGAAGGGCAGCCCAGGCCAGGCCACCTAGTGGACAATGAAGGTGTACTATGTGTGTGTGTGTGTGTGTGTGTGTGTGTGTGTTTGGAGAGACACCTCAGTTTGAATCCCCAGCACCAGTCACTAGAGCACTGTCAGGTTGATCCTCAGCACAGCAGCAGCCCCTGAGCACTGTTGAGTGTGGGCCAAAGATGTTGTGGGCTGGCACTGGGTTGTCACAAGGAATTTGGAGTGAACAGCGTGGATGGAGGAGGCAAGCAATCTCTTCAGGCCCTCAGCACTTTCCTGCCGTGTCCTTGTCTTTAACAGCCCTCAGTGCCCCACACCAGGCAGGCCTCATGAAAACACGGACCTGTTGGGGCCAGAGAGATAATAAGGAGGTAAGGCATTTGCCTTGCATGCAGAAGGATGGTGGTTCGAATCCCGGCATCCCATATGGTCCCCCAAGCCTGCCAGGAGTGATTTCTGAGCATAGAGCCAGGAGGAACCTCTGAGCGCAGCCGGTTGTGACCCAAAAACAAAAACAAAAACAAAACAAAAAAACAAAACAAAACACTGACCTTCTATCTCCATCCCTGACTCAGGACCACCAGCTCTATCACTGAGCTTCCATCTGGCCTCTAGAGATCCTCTCAGCTTCAGCACCCCAGTATACCATATACCCCAGTCTCCTCTCCCCTCTCCTCTACTCTCCCTTCTCTCTCTGCTCTCTTCACACCCCGTTCTCCTCTCTGCTCTCCTCCCCTCCGTCCTGCTATTCCTTTTACTCCTCTCCTCTCCTCTCCTCTCCTCTCCTCTCCTCTCCTCTCCTCTCCTCTCCTCTCCTCTCCTCTCCTCTCCTCTCCTCTCCTCTCCTCTCCTCTCCTCTCCTCTCCTCTCCTCTCCTCTCCTCTCCTCTCCTCTCCTCTCCTCTCCTCTCCTCTCCTCTCCTCTCCTCTCCTCTCCTCTCCTCTCCTCCCTCTCCTCTCCTCTCCTCTCCTCTCCTCTCCTCTCCTCTCCTCTCCTCTCCTCTCCTCTCTCCTCTCCCTCTCCTCCCATTAACAGTCAGGTGTTATTCCTGGCCCTAGGACCAGGTGGCGCAAGGGATGGAAGCCGAACCTCTCAGATACAATAGCCATCATGCTTTCTTTCCTTCTGGCCTAAGTTTCTCTCTTTAGCATGTGGAGTTCTGTGAGCATCAATGCCTTCTGGAGGCCTTGGTGGGGAGGAATATTAAGGGATGAAAACATGGCAGAGGGGATGAAGGAGCACTGAAAAAGCAGAGCAAGACAGGCTGGGACAGACATAGCTGAGCTGTGCCCACCCTCTGGCCTTGCTCTCTCAACCCAGGGTCCAAGAACGCTAGTGCTCATCTGGGCCCATAGTGGGCTCACAGCACTCCCCCCTACACCTGGTATCTGTCACTCAGGGGCTACCTATTGGTCAGTCCCTGGTCATGCTCCGGGCTCCTGCACTCTCACAGAGCCTCTGGGGGTGGGGTGGGGTCTCCCCAAGCCTCTAGAGATCCTCTCAGCTTCAGCACCCCAGTATACCATATACCCCAGTCTCCTCTCCCCTCTCCTCTCCTCCCCCTTCTCCCTCTGCTCTCCTGCTGCATCTGCACGTGCACATCTGGATGTGTCTTCAGGGTTGCACATCTGGATGTGTCTTCAGGGTTGTGCTTCTGGGGGCGAAAGGGAGCCTATGCCCCAGCGGGGCGCCCTGCACAGCCCGGGTTGAGAGGCGCTGGCCGCGCCCCTTCCCGCGCCGCCCGCCCGGCGGATGTTTGAGTTTGGGCTCCGGACCCCGAGCCGCCGCCGCCTTATCGCCGGCGTCTCCGTCCGTCCGTCCCGGCCGCGCTGTCTCCGCCGCTGCGCCGGCTCCACGTTGGCGCCCGCCAGGCAGGGCTGCAGAGGGCGGTGGGCAGGGACCCCTCAATAGCAGCATGGGCCTGGGAAGGCGTTTGGGGAAGCCTGTTGGAGGAGGAGGAGGGGGCCCCGGACCCCCAACCCTGTTCCTGCCTCTGCGAATGGCTACAGAGATAGGGAGCCCTTGGGACTTGAAGTCTGGGCAGTGCCTTCCAGTGACAGGATGTCTCTGTGTCCCCTGCAACCCCTAGAGGCCCCTGGACCCCCAGGGAAGAGAGCGGAGCTCTGAACCCCCCTCCATGGGGTGGTAGGTTCAGATACTTGGGGAGGGCAGAGCCAGCAAGCCCTATAGGGCCTACTCAGCACCTCTGCCCAGTGCTGGCCACATGGGGCTATGCCCAGGTTAAGAGCTGCACTAAGGATCCTGTGTTGGGGGCAACCAGGGCACAGTCTGGGTGAGGGTGGTCGTGACTGGGCAGGTAGAGGGAGAGGCAGAGCTGCTCAAGGTTAAATGGATTAAGCAAGAACGGAGAAGCTTGTGAGATTTACTGCCCTACGTTCATAATGGTCAGTTCTGCCTGTTTCACAGTCAGGCAGACAGAGGCTCAGGAGCATCCCTCGGAATAGAGGCACCAAGAGTCTGAACCCAGCTCATCTTGCCCCTAATTCCATAATCCCACAATTCCACAGCCTCAGGAACTGTTTCCTTGGTTCCAATACTCTGACCTCCTCTTGCCCTGTTTTTATTGGGAAGACCGCCAGGTCCTATGAAGAAGGGCTGGACTTGCTCTCTATTCCCTACTTCCTCACCTTTGGTGAACATTTTGGGGAACTGATTCAGCCATCTGTCCTGGTGCATTAAAGCCCGGAAACTTTGCCCTTAAGCCTCTCACAAAAATCTTTTCTCCCCCTGGCGTCCCTTCCTCCAGAAATCCCCACCCCACCCCCATGCCTTGCTCTCTTAGCAAATTGAAAGAAAACATGGTTTCCCAGGCTACCAAAGCTTGTCTCGACACCCCAGGTTGCTTTCTCAGGACTCCCCAAGAATATTTTAAATTCCAGCTTCCCCAGGCAAGAGCTCCACGAAACTTACTCTGAGACAGGCCCTCGCTCCGCTCCTCTGAACCTGACAGGCCTGGGGTCTCAGGGGCAAGTTCCAGCCCATCACCTTGGTTACCCCAGGCCCTCTGCCCAGAGCTCTCAGCCAGGAAACTCAGCAGAGGCTCCTGGATCTCAGTGGTCCCTTTAGCTGTGGAAGCTGAAATGAAGAGGAAGTAGTGTTGGCAGGACCCATGGCCTTGCAGGGCCAGTGCGGGAAACTATGGATGCTTGTCTTTGCTGTCCCTCCCCACAGCCTCAGAAGGTCAGTTTCCATGCCACTGCAGATTTGAGAACATGGAGGCTTAGTATACAGCAGCACCTAGTTCAGGCATCAACATGAAGAACCCACGTGTCTCCTCATCCAAGCATCTAGGCAGGTCTTGCTCTGAGACTCTGCAGTTCTCAGGACTGGGCAGGGCTTGGCAGGGCTTGGCAGGGCTTGGCAGAATGATGGGGCTTCTCAGAGTCCTTCCTGATGATTATTTTTACATTTCCTCATTAGAAGATTTGGCTGAAGCTCTTTGGACTCTGGGCTTCTCCTGTCTTCCTTTAAAAAAAAATCAACTTTTTATTTTGGTTTTGTTTTGATTTGGGACCCACATCCATCGATGCCCAGGGCTTACTTCTTCTGGCTCTGCATTTAGAGATGATTTCTTGCTGGCCTCTGGGGAACCATATAGAATGCCAGGGATTAAACCTAAGTTGGCACATGCAAGGCAAATGCCTTTCCTGCTGTCCTACCATTCTGGCCTCCTTCCTTTTTTCTTCTTTTTTGTTTGTTAGTTTGTTTTGTTTGTTTGTTCTTTTGGCCATACCTAGTGGTGCTCAGGGGTTACTCTTGCTTCTTGCCTTCTCTAGCCCTGGATCCTCTGGTTACTTGTACAGCTCAAGGGCCAGAGAGCTAGAACAGGGGTTAAGGCACTTTCTTGCAGGCAGACATGCAACCATCTCAGGTTCCAGTTCAATTCATGGCACCACATACTCGCCTAAGCACCTTGGGAGTGATCGTCCACCCCTGAACCATTGGCTATGGCCCCAAAATGTAAGCTAAATAAAGACCCTTAAATTAGAGCAGACCCAAGTTCAATCTCTGGCACTGCATATGAACCCCCCCAACCCCAGCCTGCCAGGAGTGATCCCTAAACACAGACCCAGAGCCAGAATTAAGCCCTGAGCAATCCAGAGTGTCATTCAAAAGCAACAAAAATAAATTCTCTAGCCCAAGACTTCTTTAACTATGTGGAGGAAGAAAGAGAGAGAGAGAGAGAGAGAGAGAGAGAGAGAGAGAGAGAGAGAGAGAGAGAGAGAGATGAAAGAGGTACCAACTTATGCAATTCATAAATTTCTCTAAGCCTGTTTCCCCTGTGAGAATTTTTTTGTTTTTCTTTTTTTTAATAATATATTTAAGCAGCTTGATAACACATATGATTGTGATTAGGTTTCAGTCATGTAAAGAACACCCCCCTTCACCAGTGCAACATTCCCACCACCAACGTCCCAAATCTCCCTCCATCTCATCCCACCCCCACCCCTGTGAAAATTTAAGGAGAATTGCAGTAAAAATTTCAGAAGTTCTGGGTCTGGAGAGCGCCGCACAGCGGCGTTTGCCTTTCAAGCAGCCGACCCAGGACCTAAGGTGGTTGGTTCGAATCTCGGCATCCCATATGGTCCCCTGTGTCTGCCAGGAGCTATTTCTGAGCAGATAGCCAGGAGTAACCCCTGAGCACCGCTGAGTGTGGCCCAAAAACCAAAAACCAAAAACCAAAAATTTCAGAAGTTCTACCTTAGTTCTGTTAAATATTCATGGGAACTCAGGCCAAGTGTTATTGTGGTGCATTTAGGTGTGTGTGTGTGTGTGTGTGTGTGTGTGTGTGTGTGAGAGAGAGAGAGAGAGAGAGAGAGAGAGAGAGAGAGAGAGAGAGAGAGAGAGAGAGAGAGAGAGATATTTTGTGATTGTGGGGGGGGAGATGATAGGTGTGAGAGAGCGTTTATGTGTGTGGAAATTGTCTATGGGGGAATACTATTGGAGTTTGGTGGTTATATAAGTGCAGAGAAGCATGATTGTCAAAGTCTAGGTTTGTGTTTGGGGTGAGTGAGGGGCCGGTGATTGATGTCTGAGTCTATACTTTGGGCCATGTGTGTAAGTATGCTGTTATGAAAGAATGTTTGTGTGTATGTGTGAGAAAGAGAAAGATTTAGTGTGAGTGACTTGTGTAGAGTGTGAAGATATGAGTGTGAGGTGTGGAGGAACTCTGTGTGTAGTATGTGTGTATGTGTGTGTGTGTATATGTGTGATTTGGAAGGACAGTGCATGTGTGTGGCTATATTGCTGCAGGACCTGAGGGTGGGCACAATTCCTCCTTTATGCCCACTGGGTGTGGCAAGGCGGGGCGCAGGAATGACCCACAGCCAGCCTGATGCCAGCGCACAGCGGCCCTCATCTCTCTAGTAATGTATTCCAGATGTGGCCGCGTGGCCTCCCTTTGATGGGAGGGCCCGGGAAATGCATCCTGGCCTCAGCCAGGTCTGTTGGGGTTGTGGGGGAACTAAGGAGGGAGGGAAAGATCCCCGAAGGCAGATGTTTATTGAAGCATTCTGTGACACGAACACCAACTAATTGATTTCCTTATTAGTAGCAGATTTGCCTTGGGTCTCTCAGGCAGGAGGCCTGAGCTTATTTGAGTGGAGGGTGGAGAACCAGCTCATACTGACCGCAGCCAAGTGCCTCCCTGCACCCTTCCTTGGCCAGGAGGTCAGCAAAGGCACATTTGTTTGTGTCCTCTGGCCTAACTGGTTGTGGGGTGCAGGATCACTGACGGGGCAGATTTCAAAATCTGGGAAAGCCTCCTGTGCCCCCTTACCACTTTTAGGCTTTCCACCTAAAATTCCACTGCAGAGTGTGTGTCCATTTACAAGTGGACCCTGCAGGGAGGAGAGCAAATGTGCTTGGCCTTTTGGTCATTTAGGCCTGATGGTTCTGCCATAGGCTTCAGAACCTGCACAATGGGCAACCACCTATTAGGGGATCATGGAACCACCATGGGGGTGAATAAAGGTGAACAAAAATTATGGGTGTGGGACTTCCCTTCCCTCTGCTCATGGAAGTTGGGTAACTGTGATGGAAATGGTTCATCATTTGGAGTTAAGGAGGGGGTGGGTTTGGCGCTGCACCTAGCTGAAAGTGGTTCAGATGACATCCCAGTAGCTTCTTCCCCGCTGTGTCTGGGGTAGGCAGCAGCTCAAGCTTCACAGAAGGGAGAGAGGAAGATACTTTACCATGTAGTGCTAGTACACTTACAGCCACATTGTCAGAGGGGTAAACTGAGGCACAAAACAGTTTACAGAACCTACCACAAATCGCATAGCTATGAGAGGGGAGGTGGGGATGTGAACTCATATTCTGACTGAACTTTTATCCGTTGTACTTTATTCACCTCACTCAACAAAAGGGTGCTGTCCCTTCCATGAAAAAGAAATGAAAATATGTGTGGACCAAGTGATGGCACAGCGGGGAAGGCACTTGTCTTGGTTCAATCTCTTGCATCCCATATGGTCCCTTGAGCGTCACCAGGAGTAATTCCTGAGTGCAGAATCAGGACTAATCTTTGAACTTTGCCAGCTGTGGTTCCCGTGTTCTCCCCCCCCCCCCAAAGAAAAAAGAAATGAAACATGCAATCTGAGTCTCTTTCCTTGAACTATCCCAAGGGACTAACAGGTAAGGGAAAAGGTATTGTGGTATGTTAGGGATATACATGACCACTGGAAAGTGCTCCTAATTTTAGTCAGGGTTATCAGACAGGCTTCCTGGAAGGGGTAGGACTGCCTTCAGTTGTCATTCCTGGACATAAGCAGACCAGAGGGCAAAATCTGAACACAGGGGCCTAGAGATGAAGTCTAGCAATAGAGCACTTACTAGTCTTGCATATGGGAGGCTCTGCATTTGATCCTCAACACCATCAAGCATCTGGTTCTGGTAACCCCTAAAGACCACCAGGGATGGCCCCTATTTAAAAAAAAATAAGAAAAGTAGGGGTCAGAGCAATAGCAGAGCAGGTAGGGTGTTTGCCTTGTACACGGCATACTTGGGTTCAATTCCCAGCATGCTGTGAGGTCCTTTAAGCACCGCCAGGAATAATTCCTGAGCAGAGCCAGGAGTAACCCCTGAGCACTGCCAGGTATGCCCCACAACAACAACAAAAATCTATGTATGAGTTCAACAGTACTTTAAACTTTCTTCAGCACCTATTTATTTTTTCAGTCTTTTTTTTTTTTTTGTGGTTTTTGGGTCACACCCGGCAGTGCTCAGGGGTTACTCCTGGCTCCATGCTCAGAAATTGCTCCTGGCAGGCACGGGGGACCATATGGGACGCCGGGATTCAAACCGATGACCTTCTGCATGAAAGGCAAACACCTTACCTCCATGCTATCTCTCCGGCCCCTATTTTTTCAGTCTTAATGATAAAAGTTGTTCATGAGGGTGCCAGACTGAGTCCAGCAGGTAGGGGTTCTTGCCTTGGATTCAATTCCCAGCTTCCCAAATGATCCCCTGGGCCCTGCCAGGAATGATACTTGAATGCAGAGCCAGGAGTAATCCCTGAAAATCGTTGGATTTGGCCTCAAAACAAAACAAATTAAGAAAATATATTTAGGGTTGCCAGGTTGCAGTCTCAAAACGGTAACATAGAAGGCCTGATGGCTGCCTCAAGTGTTGCCATATCTCAGGGACACTGGCCTATCCCTCCGTCCACCCTGGGTCTTCACAGGCCCTTTTGCAGGTAGGACTCCCCCCTGGCCCCCTCCCTGCCAGACTTGCTCCCTTCTCTGGCACCAGGGTGAGTCTGGCTGGAGGCGAGCTTCGGGCCTGCCTCTGGGCACGTCCACTTCCATCCCACGTGGACTTCCTGGGAATGACCCAGGCCTCTTGCAGTTCCTGTTCCCAGCGGCTCGCAGTCGCCAGGCCCGGCGAGACAACACGTCCCTGACGGCCATGGGGCAGGGAACAATATGGGGCGGGCGGAGGAGGCCACAGGAAGCCGGGCAGGGACAGCCGGGGAGCCAGGCGGTGGGGGTGACTCAGGGACTTGTGACTTGATAAGGTAAGATGACTCCCAAGGAAAACAGCCAGAGTGCAGGGGGCGCCGAGGTGGCAGCCGGACTGGCATTTCCTGCCTGGCTCTCAGGTGCCTGCTCTCAGCCAGGGCAGCAGCCCAGTACTGCCCTGCAGGCGGGCTCAGGAGAGCAGTATGAGGGGCTGAGGAGCGCTGTACACGGGGCATGGACATGTGTGAGCTGCCCTCAAGACCTGTTACTGCAGCTTCACATGCTTGACTCCTCAAGTGTCTTCCCCCCAAAACACCCTCAACAAATATAAGGCCCTTTTTGCCAGGAGAATGAGTAGTTTCAGGACATGTTTGAAACTGGGAGAAGGAACGTTTCTTGTCTCCCAAACACAGCAAGTCTGTAGAGACAGTACTGGAGGGGGTTTTGCCTTTTTTATGTGGCAGACACAGGTTTGATCCCCAGTACCCCATAGGAATCCCCAAACTACCAGGGTTGACCCCTGAGCACCTAGTCAAGAGTCAGTCCTGAGCATTATTGCTTTCGTGTCCCCCCACCCCAAAAATAAAACAGACAAAAAAAGCAAATACAAGGAAACCACAATAAGAGGAACTGCCACAGTGTATTCCAAGCTTATGGTAGGACCTGGGGTTCCCTGTGCGTTGTGGAGTATGTGTGGATCTCAGCCTTGATGATAATGGTTTTTGCCAAGGATTCCTCCTTCCACAGCACTCCTGGGGCATGCTGTGACTGGGAGAAACCTAAAATTCTGGGTCCATCACTTCTTCCCTCCTTCCTTCCCTCCTTCCTTCCCTTCCTTCCTTCCTTCCTTCCTTCCTTCCTTCCTTCCTTCCTTCCTTCCTTCCTTCCTTCCTTCCTTCCTTCCTTCCTTCCTTCCCTCCCTCCCTCCCTCCCTCCCTCCCTCCCTCCCTCCCTCCCTCAATCTCCCTCACCCCTGTGTTTTGGAATCACACCTAGCAGTGCTCAGGGGTTACGCTCAGCTCTGCATTCAGGATCACTCCTGGTAATTTTCAGAAGACCAGATAGATGCCAGGGATCAAACCTGGATTGAGTACATGCAAGGCAAATGCCCTATCTACTACACTATCTCTCCAGCCTCCTATCACTTCCCCTTTCTAAGCTTCACTTTCCTTACTAGTAAAATCAGACCCCCATAAGCAGCTCTCACTGCAAGGGTTAAAGAGCATGCCCTGTGCTGGGTGCCTGGCCTCTTTGGGAACCCAAGCTATTCTCCTGGCCTTCTCCGCTGCTCTGCCTGTCGTTTGGCTGGAACTGTTTTAGAATGAAAGAATTCTGGAGAGAGAAGACCAAGGGAGATAAGGCAGAGCCGGCCTCGCTGTGGGAGGGGGGCCTTCAGGAACGTAGCCTGCCCTCAGCTCCGTACCCCCCTCGCTTTGTGGATGATTCCCACCTCCCAGATGCACCCTGCAACCTCAGGCTTTGATTAGTCTCTCTGTTCTCTCTCCCTCTCCCCGGCCCCAGCATTCTGAAAGCAGAATCCAGGTCCTATTTATCTCTTTGTCCCTGACTTTCATGTTTTAAAACAGCTCCGTGGAGATGTGGTTGACATGTAATAAATTTCACGTACTTAATTTGTGCAATGTGATAAATTTTGACATATGTTTACATTCATGAAACCATCACCATAATCAAGAAAACGAACGCGTCTACTGCTGCCAAAAGTTCCTCCATGCCACTTTGTAATCTTTCCTTCTCTCCCTCTCTCTTCACGTCTCCAGGCAACTGCTAGTCTGCTTTAGGTCACTATACATTGATTTGCATTTCCAAGAATGCCAAGAATTTGATATACCGATGGAGTCAGACAGTATATATTTGTTGCATAAGGCCTCTTGTGCTCAGCACAGTTCTTTGGAGACATACTGGTAAAGTAGTATTCCACAGAGTAGATGCTGTGTTGCTCCATTTGCCAGCTGATGGCCATTTGGAATGTTTCCAGTACTGCGCCATTGTAAATAAAGCTGCTGTGAACATCTAACAGCGTGGGAGTGTGGCTGTAGTATTTGCAGTGTGAGAGACTCTCAGATGGTTGGGAATCATTTCTGTGACCATCCTTGCTCAGTCTCTGATTCATAAGTCTGATAAGCACATAGTGATGTCTTACTATGGTACCTGGCAGTGCTTTGGGATTACTCCTGGCTCCTTGAAGAATTGAGAGACTTTATAGGATGCCAGGAATCCAACTTGAATTGACTGTATGAAAGGCAAAGACCCTATCTGCTCTACCATTGTTCCAGTCCCATCTTTTTTATGTTTTTGTTTTGTTCTGTTTTTAGGTCACACCCAGCAGCACTCAAGGGCTACTCCTGGCTTGTGCTCAGAAATCGCTCCTGGCAGGCTCAGGGGACCATATGGGATACTGGGATTTGAACCACCATCCTTCTGCATGCAAAGCAAATGCCCTATCTCCATGCTATCTCTCTGGCCCCCTTTTTTATGGTTTTAACAAACATTTCCTTAATAACTAATGATACAGAGGAACACCTTTTCACTTGTTTATTTGTCTCAGATTTATCTTCTGCAGTGAAGCATCTGCTCAGGTCGCTTTGTCCCTTTGTTGTTGATTTTTCTCAAGCCTGAGGTTTTTGTTAGTTTGGGGGTCACACCCAGGAGTCCTCAGGGGTTGTTTCTGTCATAGTGTTTGAAGATTAGTCCCATTAGTGCTTTGGAGACAATGTGGTGCTGAAGATCAAGCTGGGGGACTTCTACCCAAAAACACGCACTCAAGTCCTTTGTACCTCCTCCCTGACCTTCATTATTGAGTTTTGAAGTTTCTATTTATGTTCAACAATGATTTAATCTGCGACTATCCTCTCCAAGTCTATGATTTATCTTTCATTCTTTTACCAGTTCTTTCTAGGAGCAGAAGTTCATTTTTGGAGCAGAAATGATAACTTTTAATTGATTTTTAATTTTTATTGCAATTTAGGGAATATGATTGCAATAGTAATAATGTTCATGGTTTTAATGTAGAAACGTTGCATCTTCACCACCACTTATGTACCCAGTGTCCTTTTGTTACTATTGGTCCCCCTCTTCCTTCCCTCCTGTCCCATTTGTGCAGTCATCTGAGTTTCATAATCAGCGGCCAAGGATACTGTATTTTCTAGTCTCATCTCTATACCACAGGTGAATGAGATCATCCGATATCTGTCTTCCCTCCAACTTACTTGTCTTACTTTAACATTAATGCCTTCCAGTTCCATCCACCTTGTCGTGGATGAAAGCACTTTTTACCTTTTCATACAGCTGCAATACTACAATTGTGTTGATAGACACAACCTCTTTCTCCATCAATCTCTCTTAGACATTTGTCTTGTTCCCATTGCACTGCATAAACATAGGTTTGCAAAGATCTTTTTGAGTTGCTGCTTCCTGGTGTGGTGGCAGATGCCAAGAGGAGGAATCACTGGGTTATGTGGAGACTCTGTTCTTAGTTTTTGGGATGCCTCCATACTGTGTACTGTAGAGACTTAACCAGATGACAATCCCACTGACAATGAACGACTGGTCTTTTGTCACCACATCCCTGCCAACCCAATTGTTTCTAATCTCTTAGATATATGCCATTCTTATTGGTGTGAGACCATATCTCATGGTTGCTTTGATTTTCATTCCTCTGCTGATAAGGACGGTGAACACCTTTTCAGATGCCTACAGTCCCCATGTCTTCTGGGAGGAAGCGTCTCTTCATCTCCTCTCCTCATTCTTTGATGAGGTTATTCAGTTTTGTTGTTGAGCTTTGTGAGTGCTTTACCCTTTATCTGATGTATGGTGTGCAATTATGTTTCCCAATTAGTAGGTGCCTTATTTTATTTATTTATTTTTTATTATTTATTTATTTTATTTATTTATTATTTATTTATTATTTATTTATTATTTATTTTTGGGCCACACTGGCTATGCTGGGCTTACTCCTGCTTCTGTTCTCCAGAATTACTCCTGGCTGTGTTTGGGAGACCATGTGGGTCTTCCTATTTTAGTTTGTGCTTATTTTGCCATGCAAAAACATTTTTTGTTGGATGTAGTCCCATTTGTTTATTTTCATTGTTGTATTTGTTGTTGAGCCATTATAAGCCTCCCTGTGGTCTGTTGCTTCTAGAGATCAGATGTCTTCATCAGTGGATATGGATTTCTGGTTTAATTTGGTCTTTCTTTTTGTTTTTTCCTTTTGGGCCTCACCTGGCAGTACTCAGGGGTTACTCCTGGCTCTACACTCAGGAATCATTCTTGGCATGCTCTGAGGACCATAGGAAATACTAGGGATTGAATCTAGGTCAGCTGTGTGCAAGGCAAAAAAAACCACCGTACTATCTGCCTAGCCCTAATTTTGTCTTTTCTTTGTTTGTTTGTTTTTGGTTTTTGGATCACACCTGGCAGAGCTGAGGTGTTACTCCTGGCCCTCTCTATGCTCAGAAATCACTCCTGGCAGGCTCAGGGGACCCTGTGGAATGCTGGGATTTGAACCATCCTCCGTCCTGGATCAGTCACATGCAGTGCAAACGCCCTATCATTGTGCTATCTCTCCTGCACCTGTCTTTCTAGATCTTTTTTTGTTTTGTTTTGGTTTTGGTTTTTGGGTCACACCCGGCAGTGCTCAGGGGTTACTCCTGGCTCTCTGCTCAGAAATCATTCCTGGAAGGCTCGGCGGACCATATGGAATGCCAGGATTCGAACCACCGTCCTTCTGCATGCAAGGCAAATGCCCTACCTCCATGCTATCTCTCCAGCCCCTATCTTTCTATATCTTAACTTTAGGTGCCACATCTGGAATTGCTTAAGTGGGAGTAGCTCCCTACACCTTAGGGAGTCATGAAGCACCACCACGAATCCAGGTAAGAATCTTAACCCTTATATGAGCTCCTGGAATGAATCTCAGGGTGTTTACTCTACTTTGAATTAACTTCTATATGTGATGTGAGATGTGCATCTCATTTTTTTTTCTGCTAGACTTCCCAACATCATTTATTTGCTAAAGAGGTTTTTCTAGAGCCAAACTTCTTTTGGGGGGTTGGAAGAGTAAGGTTGGACCATGCTCGACCATCCTCAGGACTTATTTCTGGCTCTGTGCATAGGGATAATTTTTGGTGGGGCTCGGGATTTGGCAGGACCTTATGGGGTGCAGGGAATCAAAACTGGGAGAGTGCCTTTTCTGCTGGTCTTTCCCGTCTTTTTCACTTATTTAAGCTTTTGTTTTATCTTACCTATGTAAGATGTATACCTAAGTACACTGTATAGATGTTGCACATTCTTTTTTTTTTTTTTTTTTTATAATTTTTTTATTTTGAATTATGAGAACAAAAGATGCAAAGAAAGAGGATAAGGTAAAGTTACAGTGGAAGGACAATCACCCATAACATAATTATCAGAAGAAGTCCCCTTGCTGATATCTTAACTTTGAACTTTCACCAAAGAAAGTTAAGATAAATAAAACAGAATCCATGTGCAATTACTTTGTCCCTCAAGTCCCCAGATTGTAGCACATTATAATATTTCTTAACAGCACACAAGGCAATCTAAAGCCATCAAACTTACGTAACTCCTTAAACATTAGAGGCATAGTATTTTTTACATTTCCATGTACATGCATATTAGCTTAAGTTAACCTCAAATTTTAAGTGGGTGCGTTTTAAGGATTAGAGTCAAAGGAGCACAGTAAAAACGGTGTTAGAGTGGCAATTGTTGTTTGCATAGGCCCACCAAAATATGAGAGGCATGGAAAGGAATAACCTTGGCCTAAATACAAAGAGATCCTACCCCTGAAGTTTCCTGGCATAAGACCAGCTCTAGGCCTCAGGAAAGTTATCGTTCGATCCAAGATTTTGTCTGTAGTGCCAACACACTTTTCACACATCTCTGTTGTTGGTCTCATGTTTCTGTATTAAAGATTCTGGAATCTGCATGTCCTACATTGAAGTCATGATGTGGAGTGCCTTCTCGTTTCACCTCACCATGAAAGGGCAATGCAGGAAGCCCTTTCCTGTAAGCAGGTTGTTGTTGTTAAGTCTTCTCAGTGTTAAGGGAAGTCTCTTTTGAGCAGGACGATGTCTGAGCAGTGGTAGGGTCTTCCGTGGTAGAGGATTGCTTCCAGGTGATGTTATAGACAAACCTCACAATTAAGGGGCAATACAGCAAGCCCTGTCCAGTAAGCAGGTCTTTGTTCTTGTTGTCTTCTCAGTGTTAAGGGGTGTTTCTTTTGAGTAGATGTCAGAGCAGCTGTAGGGTCTTTCCTGGTACAGGAATGCCACCAGGTGATGTTATATACAACCTTGGATGTTTTGTAAATGTCTTCTGTAGATCAAGGGGTGAATGGGAGAATGTCCATTCTTCTGAGGCCTGTGCCAGGTCTTTATGTCAATGTTCAGGGTGTAAGGTCTCATTGCACTACAAGATTTTTATTAGATAAGAACTTATTGGTATGTATAGTATTTTTTCCATGTTAGTGTGCCTACGCAAACAAGATATAAAGCCACGTGGTGCTATCAGATATATTGGGGGCATTAGAACATTTCCAACAAGACCCATGACTTGGTTCAAACATAAGTATTAAACTGAGGGATTCTTTCACAAACCAAATTCCATATGAGCAGTTCACAAAGAGAAGATAAAAAACATGGGGGGGGGGATCATCACTGTATAAGAAAGTATTTAGCAAAAGTTATAGCCGTCAAAGAAAACACCCATAAAATTGTTGAAAAGATATGTGTCCTTTTTATGCCTTTTAAAATAGTTGGGTGGGTGTTAACTCTAGGGCACCACTTTGGTCTGTGACTTAGGACTCAACAGTACTTAAGTTAGAAAGGGTATAAAAGGAGTAATGATGATAGGAGTTAAAGAAGTTAAAGAGAAATATGAACTTATGAAGGGGTATGCAAAAGGGCAGAGTAAAAAATAGACATTCTGCATACATAAAAACATAATTCAATGATAGTGAGTACTATTAAAGTTTCTTCTGAGAGTACTATTACAGTTTCTTGTGAGAGTACTATTAATGTTTCTTGTGAGAGTACTATTAATGTTTCTTGTGAGAGTACTATTAATGTTTCTTGTGAGAGTACTATTAATGTTTCTATTAATAAATTAATTAATTAATTAATAATTAATAATAATAAATAAATAAATAAATAAAATCACTATTAATGTGATTTTGAAAATGTAGACTGGACAGAGATTACCAGTGCCAGCCAAACCTCCTCCTGCTAGACTCCCGGCTCCCAGGAAGGAGAGATCCTTCAAGAAGCTGGGAGACCAGAAGCTCAGAGCCCCACCCGGACCCTCCCTAAGGAGCCGCATGGATGGTGGGGGAAGGCCTAGGGTACCTTCAAGCTCCACCAAGGGACCCAACTCACCGGCCTGCCCAGGCGTGTGGCCCGGGGAAGCCCTGGAGATCTGGAGCAAGGCGGCAGAGGGGTGCTGGGGTTAACCCAAGTCCCGCACCCCCCCCTAGGCCTGGCCAAGCAGGCCTCCGGCATGGCGGGGCCTGCCAAACCTCCTCCTGCTAGACTCCCGCTCCCAGGAAGGAGAGATCCTTCAAGAAGCTGGGAGACCAGAAGCTCAGAAGCCCCACCCGGACCCTCCCTAAGGAGCCGCATGGATGGTGGGGGAAGGCCTAGGGTACCTTCAAGCTCCACCAAGGGACCCAACTCACCGGCCTGCCCAGGCGTGTGGCCCGGGGAAGCCCTGGAGATCTGGAGCAAGGCGGCAGAGGGGTGCTGGGGTTACCCAAGTCCCGCAACCCCCTAGGCCTGGCCAAGCAGGCCTCCGGCATGGCGGGGGCCTGCCAAACCTCCTCCTGCTAGACTCCCGGCTCCCAGGAAGAGATGTTGCACATTCTTTATAAGATTTATCTGTATTTAGTATTTTGAGGGGCCCAAACCCACCAGCGTACAGAACTTATTCCTGGTTCTGTGCTCAATAATAACTTCTGGTGGTACTTGGATACCATATGTGGTTAAACCAGGGTCAGCCGTTGCAAGGTAAGGGCTTTAATTATCTCCCTATTCCTGTATTTGTTATTTTTAAATGCTTTTTTTTTGTTGTTGTTGTTGTTCTTTTGGGTCACACCTGGCAGCGCTCAGGAGTTACTCCTGGCTCTGTGCTCAGAAGTCACCCCTGGCAGGGTAGGGGGACCATATAGGAAGCCTGGATTCGAAATGGGATTTATCCTGTGTTGGTCACCTACAAGGCAAATGCCTTACCACTGTGCTATTATTGTTCTGGCCCCAATGCCATTATTTTTTATAAATTATTTAATTGAATCACCATGAGATACAAGTCACAAAGTTGTTTATAATTGAGTCTCAGTCATACAATGTACAACAAACACCCTTCACTGTAGAATAAAAGCCCTTGGATGAGGCTGGATGGTAGTGGATGGTGACGGAGGAATGAGGCCTTTCTCCTCCAGCCCCGGCCATATGTCTCCAATCCTCTCCAGCCAGAGGGTGTGCAGCTTCAGGATAGTGGCTGGGAGAAAACTCACAGGCAGTCTGGTTCCAGGAGATATTATCTTTATTCTACGCCCTAGCCTACAGGTGTGGCTTCTCTCATAACCTTTTACGTTGGATCTCATCAGCCCTGCATTATACCTTGTCTTTCAGCCGTCTCTCCTCCTGCTCCTTCTCCCTTGCTGCATCTCTCTCAATCCATCCTCCCAATCCTCTCCTCAATCAATCTCCTCCTGCCCCTCAGGCAAACCTATTTGTTACCTACCAAAGACCCCTCCCAGAAGTGGGCAGGTCTTATTAGCAGGTAAGGTTACAGGAAGAATGGGGGATGGGCCAACACTTCACCAGTGCACACTTCCTGTCACCATGTCCCCTGTTTACCTCACCTTTCCTCCTACCTGTCTCCATGGCAGACACTTTTCTCTCTCTCTCTTTTCCTTTTTGACACTATGGCTTGCAATATTATTAGTGATGGAATATCATGCCTATCACTTTATCTCCTTTCAGCACTCAGTTCTTGTCCAGAGTGATCATTTCCAACCATCATCTTCATAATGGTTCCTTCTTTCCCTAACTGTACTCCCCTGCTATTTTGTTTTTGTTGTTGTTGTTGTTTTTGTTTTTTGGGCCACACCTTGTGGTGAGCAAGGGTTACTCCTGGCTCTGTACTCAGAAATGGAGCCTGGCTCAGGGGATCATATGGGATGCTGGGATTGAACCCATATTTGTCCTGGGACAGCTGCATGCAAGGCAAATGCCTTACTGCTGTGCTACTACTCTAGTCCCATCTCCCTTGCTATTTGTGACAAGCTTCCCACTGTGGACCATTCTTCTTGGCACGCATATCTATTGTCTTCTGATATTATTACCATACTATCTTTTTTTAAAATAATATCCCACAAATGAATGCAATCATTCTATGTCTATCTTTTTTTTCTATGACTCATTTCGCTCATTCAGTGATTTCTTTCTTTCTTTCTTTCCTTCCTTCCTTCTTTCTTTCTTCTTTCTTTCTTTCTTTCTTTCTTTCTTTCTTTCTTTCTTTCTTTCTTTCTTTCTTTCTTTCTTTCTTTCTTTCTTTCTTTCTTTCTTTCTTTCTTTCTTTCTTTCTTTTTTTCTTCTTTTGGGTTTGGACCACATACAACAATGCTCGAGGTTACTCCTGGTTCTGTGCTCAGAAATCACCATATTTTCCAGCATATAAGATGACTGGGCGTATAAATCAACCCCCTACTTTTCCTGTTAAAATATAGGTTTTGCAAAGGTGGTTGGTTCGAATCCCGGTGTCCCATATGGTCCCCCGTGCCTGCCAGGAGCTATTTCTGAGCAGATAGCCAGAAGTGACCCCTGAGCACTGCCGGGTGTGGCCCAAAAAACCAAAAAAAAAAAAAAAATATATAGGTTTTGAGCTATATTCGCCATATAAGACTATCTCTCTTTTAACACACATCAAATGGAAAAAAATTTTCCCCACCCCCCCACACCAAATAGAAATTAAAAACGTAAGATTTGATTTTAATATGAAATTTTTAATTCAAATGTTTATGTAATGCATGTACTTAGGTGGAAAACTGTCACTTATAAACATAAGGCTGGGCCCAGAGAGATAGCACAGTAGCGTTTGCCTTGCAAGCAGCCGATCCAAGACCAAAGGTGGTTGGTTCGAATCCCGGTGTCCCATATGGTCCCCTGTGCCTGCCAGGAGCTATTTCTGAGCAGACAGCCAGGAGTAACCCCTGAGCACCGCTGGGTGTGACCCCCCTAAAAAAACCAAAAATAAATAAACATAAAGCTATTTGTCATAAAACATGTAAACATAAAACAGTGATCTACATTGAGAGCAGGGAGAGGGCTCTTCCAAGAGCAGCTGGCTGGGGTGCAGTGACTAATAGGGCAGCTAGAGGGAGACAGAACGCCTCCTCTGTGTCCCATAAAATCTGAACAGAGAACTGAGCACCAGTGCTATATTTTAAATTAATTGACTTGTTCTTGGGACTGGAGAGACAATTTGAAACTATTTCTTTTTTTTGTTTTTGTTTTTGGGCCACACCCGGCGGTGCTCAGGGGTAACTCCTGGCTGTCTGCTCAGAAATAGCTCCTGGCAGGCACGGGGGACCATATGGGACACCGGGATTCGAACCAACCACCTTTGGTCCTGGACCGGCTGCTTGCAAGGCAAACGCTGCTGTGCTATCTCTCCGGGCCCTGAAACTATTTCTTACCACTTTCTTTTGGTGTGTTGTGTGGTGTGGGCTTAATCATACATATTCACCCAAGGCTTACTCTTTTTTTTTTATATAATTATCTTTATTTAAACACCGTGATTACAAATATGATTATAGTTGTATGATTACAGTCATGTAAAGAACACCCCCCTTCACCAGTGCAACATTCCCACCATCAATTTCCCAGATCTCCCTCCTCCCCACCCCCCCACCCCTGCACTCGAGACAGGCTTTCTACTTCCCTCATTCATTCACATTGTTATGATAGTTTTCAGTGTAGTCATCTCTCCAACTGCACTCATCACTCTATGTGGTGAGCTTCATGTCATGAGCTGCACCTACCAGCCCTCATCTCTCTTGTCTCTGAGATACTGTTAAAAATGTCTTTCATTTTTCTTAAAACCCATAGATGAGTGAAACCATTCTGCGTCTTTCTCTCTCCCTCTGACTTACTTCACTCAGCATAATAGATTCCATGTACATCCATGTATAGGAAAATTTCATGACTTTATCTCTCCTGACGGCTGCATAGTATTCCATTGTGTATATGTACCACAGTTTCTTTAGCCATTCATCTGTTGAAGGGCATCTTGGTTGTTTCCAGAGTCTGGCTATTATAAATAGCGCTACAATGAATATAGGTGTAAGGAAGGGATTTTTGTATTGTATTTTTGTGTTCCTAGGGTATATTCCTAGGAGTGGTATAGCTGGATCGATGAAGCTCAATTTCCAGTTTGTGAAGGAATCTCCATATCGCTTTCCATAAAGGTTGTACTAGACGGCATTCCCACCAGCAGTGAAAAAGAGTTCCTTTCTCTCCACATCCCCACCAGCACTGCTTGTTTTCCTTTTTTGTTTTTTGTTTGTTTGTTTGTTTTGTTTTGTTTTTTTTTGGATTTTGGGCCACACCCGGCGGTGCTCAGGGGTTACTCCTGGCTGTCTGCTCAGAAATAGCTTAGCTCCTGGCAGGCACGGGGGACCATATGGGACACCGGGATTTGAACCAACCACCTTTGGTCTTGGATCGGCTGCTTGCAAGGCAAACGCCACTGTGCTATCTCTCCGGGCCCTTGTTTTCCTTTTTTGTGATGTGTACCAATCTCAGTGGCGTGAGGTGGTACCTCATAGTAGTTTTGATTTGCATCTCCCTGACGATTAGTGATGTTGAGCATCTTTTCATGTGCCTTTTGGCCATTTGCCTTTCTTCTTTTTCAAAGTGTCTGTTCATTTTTTCTCCCCATTTTTTGATGGGGTTAGATGTTTTTTTCTTGTATAGTTCTGTCAGTACCTTGTAAATTTTGGATATTAGTCCTTTATCTGATGAGTATTGGGTGAATAATTTCTCCCACTCAGTGGGTGGCAAGGCTTACTCTTGACTCTGTGCTCAGGGAGCACTCTTAGCATTGCTCAAGGAACCATACTCATTGTTGAAGATTCAACAAGGTCAGCCTCATGCAAGTACCTTAATCCTTATATTATCTCTCCAACATATTTATTTCTCTTATCACTTAATATATAATTGAATATATTAAACTGATAACATTGAAATGTAAGATGTATGACAACAAATGATAATTATATCTTCCAGTTATATCTTGTGCTTTATATAAAGTGGCATAGTATCATTTGAAGTTAGACTGAAACACAGTAAACAGATAAATTATTATCATTATTTTGAATTTGGGGACCTTACTTAGATGCTATTTCTAGCTCTATACTCAGAGGTATCCCCTGGCAATCCTTGGGATCACTTATGTGGTGCTGGAAATAAAACTGGTGTATGCTGGGGCCAGAGCAATTGTACATTGGGTAGCGTGTTTGCTTTTCAATCCCCTGCACCCTATATAGTGCCCCAAATACGACCAGGAGTAATTCTTGAGTGTAGAGTCAGGAGTAACCCCTGAACATTGCTGGGTATGACCCCAAAATAAACAAACAGAATTGGTATGTGCTATCAAGTGTACTCACTGTACTATTTCTCTGGCTCTAGAAATAAATAAACCAAAAAAAATCACATATGGGCCCGGAGAAATAGCACAGCAGCATTTGCCTTGCAAGCAGCCGATCCAGGACTAAAGGTGGTTGGTTCAAATCCCGGTGTCCCATATGGTTCCTGTGCCTGCCAGGAGCTATTTCTGAGCAGACAGCCAGGAGTAACCCCTGAGCACCGCTGGGTGTGGCCCAAAAACCAAAAACCAAACAAAAAAAATCACATATAAGAGAGTTATAGTTAATAAGCTAAGAAAGAGGATACAACAGGATAAGAATCTACACAACTAATACAAAAAATGGCTGAAAAGGCAAAAAGTTAACAAATAATAGATGAAAATAGCAAGATACAGCTTTAAGCCCATTAATGTCAGTTTTCACAGGAGACGTGATTAAATATGAATGCCCCCAATTAAAAGTCAGAAATTGTCAGGTTAGATAAAAGATAAACATCTAAATTACATTTATTGTACATTACTATTATTTAATTTAAATGTTAAATTTACTGTTAGAAGAGAAATACCCAGGCTGGAGCAATAGTACAGAGGGTTGAGAGCTTGCATTGCATGAAGCTGACCCATGTTCAATCTGAGTCTGCTGAGCCGCAGGAGGCAAAGTCGGGGTGATCCTTGAGTGCAAAGTCAGTAGTAAGCCTTGAACATTGGGGGGTGTGACCCAAATAACTAAAACAAAACAAAACAAAAAAAGATTCTTCTAGGGCAGGGCTACAAAGTGTTGTATGGAGAGCCGTTTGCTGCCCGAGGGCCGTGAGTTTGAGACCCCTGGTTTAGAACCAGGAGTAATCCCTTAGTATCATCAGATGTGGTCTAAAAAATATATTAAAAGCAACACCCAGCTGTATGCTTCCAATACAAAACCAACACAAACAACAACACAAACAACAAAACAACCTGTCATCAGACACAGGGTCTTATACAGGTGAGAAGGGCCTAGTTATATGCTTCATCCCCAAAACCTATCTTATATAGAAAAGAGAACCAGGGTAAGAGTAATGGGGAAGAAAAACCATACTAACTTTAATAAAAAGAAAGCTGGAATCTAGTAATAAGGATTTCTTAATATCAAAGATATGGGAAGAAAAGAAGTGTATCAAGTATACAGAATCTCTGGTTATTAAAACAGCAACTACAACAATAGAAAGGGAAGCAGAAAATAAAATACAAGAAGCAAAAAGTAATGAAGCTTAAATAAATCAAGTTGTGTCTATATACACATTGGAATACTATGCAGCATTAAGAATGAATAAAGTCATACAATTTTCCACGACTTGAATGGAACTAGAAGATATCATGCTGAGTGAAGACAATAAATTAACAATAGAAGGGAATCTACCAACTTGATAAAAAAGCACTTAGGAAACTACACAGAACATCTTTATTTGTTTGCCTGTTTTGGGGCCATACTCTACAATGCTCAGGAGTTACTCATGGCAGTTTTGGGAGAACCACATGGGATGCTGGGAATGGAACCTGAGTTGACCATGTGCAAGGCAAGCACCTTACCCACTGTACTATCACCCCAGCCCCAACACAACTGACATCTTTTTTGTTGTTGTTGTTGTTTTGGGACACACCTGGCGGCGCTCAGGGGTTACTCCTGGCGCTGTGCTCAGAAATCACTCCTGACAGGGTCGGGGGACCATATGGGATGCTGGGAATCAAACCCACATTCGTCCTGGGTCGGCCACATGCAAGGCCCTACCGCTGTGCTATCTCTCCAGCTCCCCACAGCTGACATCTTGGTGGTCAAGACGGATGCTTTGTCCCTAAAATGATGAACTTTCAGTCTCCCTATTTCTATTTTAAGTATCACTAGAGCTTCTAGCCATGTATCCATCCACCCCCACTCTCAGACAGCTGAGGTTTCCATCTCATAAATATGCTGGCCCTAGGGGGTAATGTTAGGGGGTAATGGCAGATTAGATTTATCACTGTGGTCTGAAGAGAAGAATATATATTTGTTTGTTTGTTTGTTTGTGGGTCATACTCAGCAGTGTTCAAGGCTTCCTCCTGTCCCGGCACTCAGGGATCAGTCCTGGTGGGGCTCCAGGATGCAAAATTGAACCTGGGTCAGTCATGAGTGAACCCAGGTCAGCTGTGAGCAAAGCAATTACTCTTTCCATTGTACTATAGCTTAGCCCCAGAAGAGAGGTTGTTGATGTTTTTGGGTTTATTTTTTAATAATTTTTAATTGAATCACCATGAATAGAGTTACAAAATTGTTCATGATTGAGTTTCAGTCATACCATGTCTGACATCCATCCCTTCACCAGTGCACATTTCCTGCCACCAATGTCCCCAGTTTCTCTCCCTCTATGGCAGACATTTTACTCCTTTTTTTTTCCTTTTAGACACTGTGGTTTGCAGTATTGTTACTGAAGGGGTACCATGCATATCACTTTATTTCCTTTCAGCATTCAGTTCTTGTCAAGAGTGATTATTTCCAATTATCATTGTCATAATTGTCCCTTCTCTGCCCTAACTGTACTCACCCTGCTCTTTGTAGCAAGTTTCCTACCAAGAGAGACTTTAAAAGGATCTTGAAATCACAAAGTTAAGTGTCAGAGTTGTACTCCATGCTCTCTGAACTTATTACAAAACTTTAGTCATTAAATCAGTTTCACATGGCCCTCAAAATCAGTAAAAGACCAATATAAACATAGAGAGTTGGGGCTGGAGAGATAGCATGGAGGTAAGGCATTGCCTTTCATGCAGAAGGTCATCAGTTCGAATCCCAGCGTCCCATATGGTCCCCGTGCCTGCCAGGAGCAATTTCTGAGCGTGGAGCCAGGAGTAACCCCTGAGCACTGCTGGGTGTGACCCCCCAAAAAAACAAAAAAAAAAAACTATAGAGAGTTGAGGCTGGAGAGATAGCATGGAGGTAAGGCATTTGCCTTGCATGCAGAAGGTCGGTGGTTTGAATTCTGGCATCCCATATAGTTTCCCGTGCCTGCCAGGAGTGACCCCTGAGTGCTGCTGGGTGTGACTAAAAAAACAAAAAAACAAACAAACAAAAAACAACCCATAGGGAGTCAGTAGTAAATCAACATGTAAATAGGCACTAGAGTTTTCATAAATGTGATGTGTAAAGACAAGATACTTCAGTAAGGAAATGAGTTATGCCCCATGGCACTAGGACAAAAGGATATGTATATGGGGTTGGAGAGATAGCATGGAGGTAGGGTGTTTGCCTTGCATTCAGAAGGACAGTGGTTCGAATCCCGGCATCCCATATGGTCCCCTGACCCTCCAGGAGCGATTTCTGAGCGTAGAGCCAGGAGTAACCTCTGAGCGCTGTTGGGTGTGACCCAAAAAACAAAAATAAATAAAAATTAAAATATTAAAAAAAAGAAAGAAAGAAAAAGGATATGTATATAAGAAAGAAGAAATGGGAGGAGGGGCTGGAGCAATGGCGCAGTGGTTGGGCATTCGCCTTGCACGCTGCTGACCCAGGACGGATCACAATTCAAACCCCTGGCATCTCATATGGTCCCCCAAGCCAGGAGTGATTTCTGAGAGCATAGCCAGGAGTAACACCTAAGCGTCACCGGGTGTGCCCTCCCCCAAAAAAAAAGAAAGACAAAAAAAAAAAAAAGAAATGGGAGGAAAGGTACTTGCCTTGCAAGCAACTGACCCAAGTTCAATATCCAGCACCCATACAGTCCTCTGAACTCCAACAGGAATAATCCCTGAGCACAGAGCTAGAAGTAAGCCCTGAGCACCTCTAAGTGTGACACCAAAACCAAAAGAAAAGCAAAACAAAAATCAAGCCCCAATCAATGTTTGACTTTCTGTAGAAGGGCAAAGACTTACGATGTCAGGATGGAAGGAATGGCACAGGAACTTAGAAAATTGCCTTTCAAGAGTATGGTCACAAGGTCAGATCCCTAGTCCACTGTTTATTTACTGGCTCTGCTTTTTATTCCTGGCAGCTCTGCTCTCTGTGTTTCCCTGCCAGCATTAAAGCAGTTTCCAACTGCACTCTAGCTAAGGAAAAACCAAGAACGGGCATGACTAAAAGAAAAGGCAAAAATGAAGCACCTGCCCCAGGGGCGTATGGAGGGGTGGGAGGGCAACTGGGGATATTGGTGGAAGGAGTGAGCACTGATGAAGGGATGAGTATGGCAACCTTGTAGGACTGAAACTCTTTTATGAATAGCTTTGTAATTCATAGTGGCTCCATTAAGAACTGGGGAGGGGGGAGAGCATGGCCCATGATGGCCACCACAACTAAAAAGATGTGCATGTGTGAGCCCCACAATAATCTGTGTCCCTCTTATATTTTTCTTTTTCTGCTTTTCCTTTGAAATGGGGGTGGTGTTGTTTGCACCACATTCAACGGTGCTCAGGGGACTCTCCTGACAGGTCTCAGAAGGGACCAGGGATTGAATCTGGGTCAGCCATGTGCAAGGCATGTGCCTTACCCCCTGCACTATTTCTCTGACTCTGTGTTCCTCAACTAAATATTTGCAACCCCACTCTTTTTTTTGGGGGGGGGGGTCACACCTGACAGCGCTCAGGGGTTACTCCTGGTTCTACACTCAGAAATCGGCTCTGGCAGGCACAGGGGACCATATGGGATGCCGGGAATGAACCACCATCCTTCTGCATACAAGGCATTACCTCTATGCTATCTCACCGGCCCAACACCCCACTCTTGAGGTAATTGTAGACCAGGTAGGGCATCTGCCTTACACATGACTGACCCAGGTTCAATCCTCAGCATCCTATTATGTGGTCCCACGAGCACCACCAGATGTGATTCCGAGCAAAGAGCCAGAAATTAATTCTGAGCATCACAGGGTTTGGCTCAAAAAACATAAAAGAAAATATTAGCAACCCCCCCCCCCACAAACACACACAAAATGAACACAACTAAAGGAGGGGCATAGTTCATTGAGCACCAAAGCTGAGTGCTTGAGCACCTCAGTCCAACGTTCAACCACCAGCGAGGTCTGAGTCACAGAGTTTGGTGTTCTGACAAAGTTTCCTGAAAGAGAGAAAATGAAGTTCTGATCAAAGGAAAGAAGGATATTTGAGGCTTAGCAAACCCCTAAGAAAGACATAGAAACACACAGGGCTGATTGTTCTTCCATGGGTGTTGAGTGAGGGGCCCCTAGTTGCAAAAGGCCTTGCCTCTCACTCAGGAGTAGGATGTGGCTGGGTTCTAAGGCAGTAGCAAACCCAAGGCTATTGTTTTCGGGGTAAGAAGATGTTTGGCCACATTTTCCAATGATCAGTCAGGACTGAGTCCCAGCGATGATCAGGGACCACAGGTGGAGCCAGGGATAGACCTTCAGTGGCAGTGGGCAAGACAAGCACCTTTACCCCCAACTCTCTGACTACCCCCAGTTCTAGGAGTAAGACAGGTGGCAGCTATGCTTTGGGCCTAAATGGAGGAAATAGCAGACCAAGGTAAGGGGGGTTGTTTCTCCAGTGAGCTGCATCCAATTCACCTGGGGGCTGCTTAAAGCAGGTGGGTGGATTAGATATCCTGGGCCCTTGTATCACCAGGTCCTGGAGATCTGCATTTCCAACAAAACTGTGTGCTACAGAAGAATTGCTGCAAGCCCTGCCAGTGGACAAGAGGGTGGGGAGGGGGACATTTCCTTTCCTGTGGGGGTAAAGACCCTAATAGCCATACATTGAAGACAGTAAGAGGCGATGGCTATGCTTGGTGTCTTCAAAACTTGGAGCTGAGAATCTAATCTGGATAGCACAGAGCATTGGGTTCAGGAGGCACAGGAAGGACTCTCGGGACCTCCTCCGTCCACCAGACTGGCCCTTACACGAACAGAAAATAGGCCCCAAAAGCCGAGTGTTTCCCAGCGGGTGAGGACGTGCAGACAGAGCTGGAGGCCGACGCTTTCCGGTCGTCCCTCTGGGCTGTGCAGAAACAGGCTCGGGAACCCCACCTCTAAGGCCCGTCCCTTTCTACAGACACGCCCAGGACGACCAGAAACCCCGCCCCTCTGCGTCCCCATCTGGGGTGCGGGCGAGGTGGGGGAGGTCAGTGGGGGGGGGTGTCCTCAGCTGGTAGGCAGCCAGTGGCCGCCAGCCTGGCTCCAGTAGTCTGGCTGAGTCAGGCCCAGGCGCTGGCTCTGGCTAAGTGACCTGGGATGCCTGGGGATAGAGAGGGCAGAATAGGGAAGAAGGGCTGAGACCAGGTTCGGGTCAGAGCTGGCTCACCAGGCTCCGGTGGAGTCCACTCTTGAAGGGCTGTGTAGCCACAGGGAACTTGCTGAGTCTTTCTGGGCTGCATTCATTCTTGGACCCTCAACTGTGGATTTGCATGCAGATGGCAGGTTGTTGGAGAAGTTGGTGAAAGACAAGTCCTGGGTAACAGTGTGCAATAGTAAGAGTGTTTGCCCTCCAGGGTTCCATCCCTAGCACTCATGCAAATGGTCCCCTGACCACCTCTAGGAGTAATTCCTGAGTACAGAGCAAGAAATAAGCCCTGAGGGGCCAGAGAGATAGCACAGCAGTAGGGCGTTTGCGTTAGACGCAGAGGGATGGTAGTTCGAATCCCAGCATCCCATATGGTCCCCGAGCCTGCCAGGAGCAATTTCTGAGCGTAGAGCCAGGAGTAACCCCAGAGCACTGTCGGGTGTGACCCAAAAACAAAAACAAAAAACAAAACAACAACAACAAAAAAGGAAATAAGCCCTGAGCATCGCTGGGTGTGACCCCAAAATTAAAACAACAACAACAACAACAACAGCAAACTAAAGATAGATCTTGCCTTGCACAGCTGGCATGGGTTGGATCCTGGGCACCACACATGGTCCATTGAGCCACCCCAGAGTGATCCCAGAGCAAGATGTGGGTTCCTACCCCCCAAGAAAGAGTGTGATTCCTGGACTAGAGACGGTTCAGCTGGAACTGTAAGCTGGAATTTCAATTCCTTCTCCTCCTGTCCAGCACTGCTGGGGCCCCAGAACAACAAAATTAAAAATAGACAAAAAGAGTAAGATTCCTAAATTCTAGCTTTCATACTAGTGGGCCCCCTTAGGCATGAAACATACTCTGCTCTCTACTTCATTTTCCTCATTTGTAATTTGGAAGTAAAATGCCCACTTTATAGGGCTGAGAAAATTCAATGAATGTATTCTTGTAAAGTCTTAGGAACAGTGCCTATGAAGTACTATTATTATGTGTAGAATTCACTTCATTATTAGCTATTATTGTTATCTTCACCCACTGAGAGCTTAAATTTATTCACTGATCTTTATTTATTGAAATATTTCTCAGTATGAACTATCTGGCATATATAATGATGGCATATTTCCCATCATGATACTTAAGAAATAAAGCACCCAGGGTTGGAGCAATAGCATATAGGGTGCTTGCCTTGCATATTGTGACCCAAGTTTGATCCCTGGCATCTATATATGGCCCTCTTAGCCTGTCAGAAGTAATTCCTGAGTGTAGTCAAGAGTAACCTCTAAGCATTGCCAGGTGGGGCCCAAAATCAGAGAGAAAAAGAGAGAGAAAGAGAGAGAAATAAAGCATTGGCTGGAGCAATAGCCCAGCAGATACTATACTATAATGTGTGTGTAGTATGCTGTGCTTACTTCCTCTATGGCTAACCAGTCTTTCTAGCCTCCCATATGGTTCCCTGAACCCACAGAAATAATTTCTGAGCCATAAGTGACCTCTGAGCATCATTGTTGCTAGATATAACCCTAGTCTAGCATGAGTCATAAATCTTATGTTACTCTCCTGCGCCCTCAATATTTCTTTATTGCTTGTTTTAGTCTTGGGGCCATACCTGGCATGCTCAGGACTAGTACTCCTGTCTTTGTGCTCAGGGGACACTCCGGCCTCCCCTTAACATTTCTTAAGCAGACCCTCCTCTTTTGGTCATTTTGGCCCTCTGTGGAGGTCCAACATGTTCCTCTTTAGCCAAAAAGAAACCCATCCTTTGAGACCCCAAAAGGATCCCTGTTCTGTGGTCTCTGTGTGTCCTCCTAGACCAGTGTTTCTCACCCTCTTTCCCACCTTGGCCTCCCATCCTGCCTATTTACCCCCTCATTTTGTGTGATGCCCCCCATTTATGTGATTTCACATGGGGCCCTCTTGGGATTTTCTGGGGCCCACAGGGGACCATCAGTAGCAGAGGGAACATGCTGTCCCCTGCAGCACAGGAGAGAGTGTTTGCAGCCATATGCTGGGGGTAGCACCCAATGGGCTTCAAGCCCATCCTTTATATAAGGGAGCTGAATGATTCATCAGCTATAAAACTACTGCGGAAGAAAAGAGGCCTCATTCGTCAGGGTCCTGGTACTATGGAACCTCCAGGGATAGGGAGATGCAAGAGTGGGGGTGGGGGCTGTACTGCAGTTTGATCTTCAGATTTGCACACTTCTCTTAAGCACCCCTGATTAACCTCCCCATGTGCCCTTGTCTTCTTTTGCCTTGTGATTTCCTAAGGGGTCCAGATCCTCCCTCCCAAACCCATTCCTTCCTCTCCCGAATCCCTTTCCTCCTTCTGATAATGGTTCCCCCTGGATCTTCTCCAGGGCCTTGTGTCTCTCTGGTCCCCCAGACCCCACTGGATGTAGCCCTGGTGGCCCTTGAATTCTGGTGGGGGTGGAGAGCCTGTATATAGAAAGCAGATTCAGGGGGAGGGGAGAGCTCGATGGACCACCCTGAGCTGGAGCACAGAGTGTGGCCTAGGCAGGGGCACTCTGGGGTCAGTGGCCTGAAAAGAGGCTCAGTGAGCTGCCAAGGTTTCCATAGTGGGACTCTAGCATCAGAGGACCTCACCTTAGTTAGCCCAGGAAGGTCTGGCATGAGAGTGAGAGGCCCATGAGACAAATGTACACAAGAATAATTGCCTGTTTGGGGGTCATTGCCAGGAGAGGAGCCTGGTCTCTAAGTTTGGAAGACAGACAAAGGAGGACAGGATGGCCATTTCATTGTGGGAGCTTTCTTTGATGCTCATTCCACTAAAGGTTGATGTGTTCAGAATTCTGCTGAGATCTGTAGAGAACCTGTGCTGGAGAGAGAACACCCTACCATTGAGAATGACAGCTCCAAGGAACCCAGCAGGGGAAACTTGAGAGGACTTCCTGGAAAAGGAGATACCTGTCTGCACTGGACCTTGAACTACGGTGAGGGATTTGAGAGTCAGCTGATCAGGAAAGGATGTTCTTCTCTGGAACCCCAAACTGGGAAATGATGGAGCACCTACTGTTCTGTGTACAAAGCCTGAAACTCCTGAAGGTAATATAACCAAAGTAGGGGGGGTCAATTGTTTCATAAATTAAAGAGATTAAAAATGTTGGGACCATGCCCAGATAGGGTGAATGCTCAGCTCCAGGCCTGTGGCCTGAAGACAGGAGAGCCACGACTGGAAGGACCTTAGGGTTCCTGGACTCTCAGCCAAGTGCTGGCACTAGAGTTTCATTCACTGCTTTCTAGTGTGTCATGGGGAGCTGGGGCCGGTCCCTGTTCCCCAGTTCTTGATCTATTCCTGCTAGAAAGGATCTAAAACATGGAACAATGATCTAGTGCTGCGGCTCCCACATTACCCTCACCCTGGCTGCATCAGACTTTGAGTTCCACAGCTTGGGGCTGGTCCCCTCGGTGCCATGCCATGGCTGTGCAGCCTGAGGTAAAGCACTTCACCTCTCTGGGCACCTCTGTCAAATGGGGCCACTGTTCAGGCCAGTTTTCCCTGCCTTTCCTTCAACTGAAAAGCTGGGCATGATTCCTCAGCTGAAAGTTTGTGGCTGCTATTATATTTTATTTATTTCCATTATTTAATTTTTTTGGGGGGGGGGAGTTTAAGTGTACATGGTGGTACACAGGGTTGACTTCTGACTACACTCAGGGTCTAGTCTGTCAGTGCTCAGGGGACTCTGTGGTGTGTGTGTGTGGGGATGAACTGAATGAGACTGGCCACACCCAGCAATGCTCAGGGGTAACTTCTGCTCTGCACTCAGGAATTATTTCTGATGGTGCTCAGGGGACCATATGGGCTGCTGGGGATCAAACCTGGTTTGTCCAGTGCAAGGTAAATAAATGCCCTTCCTGCTGTTCATCTCTCTGGGTCTGTGGTTGTTACTTTAAAAGACAAGGATTGCCAGACCTCACAGGACAATGACAGGGACCTTGAATCCACTGCAGATGAACTTTCACTGAGCCCTAGAACAAGTTAAGCTGTTCCCTTGCATTCACTGTGTCATGGAAAAGACTGGAAAGTCTTCTATAGGATGCCCTATAGAAGGCAGTGACCGGAACTGGATTGTAGCCTTGAGCTTCTGAGCACTTGCTCACCTGTAAGTGTGCAAGGCCCAAGGTTCAAACCCAGACACTGCAAAAACAAACAGACAAAAAGTGATGCTGGGCTGGAGAAGAGGGCCTGAGAGAGAGAGTTCAGGGCAGGCTGGATTCCCCAAGCTCTGGGCTTTGCTTTCTACCTCTGAGTGACTCACATCTTCAGAGCCAGTGCATGCCTCCGCCCTCCTAAGGCCCCAGCTCCTGGTTGAGGGGTTCGGGCCCCACGCCAGGCCAGTCCATCTTCCTGTTCCAGGGCGGCTGGGCTGTACCCCCACACGGAGACCAGAACCGGGCCGCAGCAGCTTATCACTGGCAGCCATTCCGCAGCGGGCAGACTGTCTCCACCGGCTGATAAAGAGGACAGACCCCGGTGTTTACTGTGGCGGGGAGCAGGGGCCTCCTGGGGCGGCTGGCTCCTCTGGGAACAGACTGTCTGTTTGCCGAGATACCATCACATTCTTGCCGCAGAGGCCACCCTAGGATGGATGGGGCGGGACGGGGCGGGGAGGAGGAAACATGCCAGCTGCCAGCCCTCTGCTCCCCTGAGGCTGCTCTGAGACTGCTGGGTCCTGGGGTGGGTGGGGAGACAATTGTTCCCCCCCTCCCCACCCTTTGCTTAATAGTTAAGCATTTGAGAGAAGTCATTCATGGGGCCCAGCAAGCTGCCCCTTCACAAAGCTTTTTCTCCACATTTTTTTTTTTTGCTCCTCCAGGGAATCTCCCATTTGGGTAGGTCTGGAGTGACGTTTTATGAAGCAGAGAAGTTTAGCAAGGCTGAAACAGAGGCTTGAGTGTTGGCCGAACTCCAGGCTGACCAGCCCAGGGTGCTCAGTCAGCCTCAGGGATTCTGATCCTCTTCACTGTGGCACCTGGAAGGCTGTATGAGCCTGACACCCCTTTCCCAGATAAGCAGGCTGAAGCAGATGTGTGCAGTAATTTGCCTAAGCCTTACTACACTCAGCAGGTCAGAGGGCTAGGCTTTGGTGGCTGGCTTTGTGGTCCAGAATCAAGGAGTCAAGCTCGGTGCCACCCAGATGGGTAAGCTCCAGGGGTGATAAGCGAGTTTCTTCTCCGCTTACAAAGGCCCCTGACATTGTACTCCTGCTGCCGATGGTGCTGTCTGCAGCTGAACTCCACCTTTCTTGTGGGTCTCCCGGATCTGGGTGGCAAAAGTAGCAGCTTTGTGAGCAAGGCTAAGGCTGCTCCACACGAAGGGGTTATTACCTGCACATTTCCTGTGCTTTGAGGATACACCTGGCTATGCCCAGGGCTGATTCCTGGCTCAGATCGCAGCTCTGATGCCTGGCATACCTGGGGGGGATCATATATGGTGTTGGAGATTTGAATCAGGGTAGAAGCCACTGCATCTGCATGCAAGGCAATCACCCTCCTGCACTATCTTCCTGGTCCCCAGTTTTTTGTTTTTGATTTTAGTTTTTGGGTCACACCCATCAGCCTCAGGGATTACTCCTGGCTCTACATTCAGAAATTACTCCTGACAGGCTTGGGGGACCATATGGGATGCCGGGATTTGAACAACTGTCTTTCTGCATGCAAGGCAAACACCCTACCTCCGTGCTATCTCTCCAGCCCCCTGGTCCCCAGTTTTATTCATTTTTCTTTGGAACCCAAGGGGAGGAGTAGAGAGAGCAAAATGCTGATTTTACACGGTGCTGATTCCAATTCTGTCCTCAGTCTCATTTATTCTCCCAGCATCACCCTAGGAGTAGCCTCTGAGTATTGCAGGGTAGGGCCCTCAAACCACCTCCCAAAAAAAAACAACTAAACCAAAAACTCACAAAGAAAAAGCCATGGCTGTTGTAACTATGAAGGCTGATGGGGAAGAGGCCTGCCCACAAGTGAAATAACTGAAAAATATTTCCTAAAAGTAAGGCCCTGTTATTCTGTTCTGGGGATGCAGAGTTGGGGCTCTGTTCATTTGTAGGACAGGCAGCCTGAGTGAGCCCTGAGGATTCTAGCTGCCCAATGGGCAGCCTTGAATTTCTTGTCCAGTATCCAGTCCTTGGAGTGGCCAAGGGGACAAAGTCTGCCAAACCTTCGGAGCAGGAGCCAGAGAAAAGACAGTGGGCAGGGCACCTGCCTTCCACGTAGCCAACTTAGTTATAATTCTCAGCATATGTTCCTGAGCCCACCAGGAGTAATCCTAGAGTCAAGAATAAGCCCCAGGTGCTGAGAGATAGCACAGAGGTTTGCCTTAGATGCAGAAGGATGGTGGTTGGAATCCTGGCATCCCATATAGTCCCCAAGCCTGTCAGAAGTGATTTCTGAGCATAGAGTCAGGAGTAACCTCTGAGTGCTGCCATAAAAAAAACAACAAAACAAAACAAACAAACAAAAAACCAATACAAGAGAAATAAGCCCTAAACTGAAACTCAAAAGTCTTTAGTGTCACCCCAAGAGGCTGTTAAGAGAGGTGAGAGCTGACTTAGGGGTTGAGAGGGATGGAGTACTTGGCACAGACACAAGGTGAAGGCCCTGGCCTGGCACTATTGGGTTTTGGGAAGGGGAGCATGGCATGCATTGTCAGGATGCAGTTCAGGGGGCTCCTGTGTGCTTGGGGGCTCCAATGTTCCCTCTCATTGCCAACTACACTTCAGAATGGGGCCTTCCTAGACCAGTGCCTCTCCACTTGCACTGCCTCTTTATATCCCACTCCAAACCTGGATACAGCCTGCAGACCTGTGTGCAGAGGGGCCAAACCGGGACTCTCTGAACCAGGCTCAGATCAGCAGAACTTTTCACAAAACCCAGATTTATGAGTCTTAGAGCAAAAAGGTTTGGGAGGCAGAAAGATCGGGGAGGGGGGCTGGGTAGGAGCCAGAATGCTAGTTTTGATGCCAGTTGAGGCTGGTGTGAGGGGCTTCATTGGCAAGATGGGCAGGGTCTGCATGGAGCTTTGAACTCCTGGTTAGGACATTGGGGTACTTTAGGGGTATTGTGGGGGAGGCCTGCTAGGGAGGGGCCTGGGAGAGAGATAGAGGTGCAGCCACAAGTTGTTCTGGATTGGGTGAGAAGCAGGGGAGAGGCTATTGGGGTTGGATTGTGGATGACCTGACATCTCTTGTTGTCACAGAGTGGTGGCATCCTGGCAGGCAGGAAGATGCCTGTATGCGGGACAAGAATTACAGGCCAGTTGGGAAGAGACCCAGGAGCCTGCAGAGACCATTGTGTCCCACCAGTGGCCATTCCTGGGACACAGTGGAGCTGATGGTCCAAGGAGAGTTTGCAAAGGTGTGGAGAGGAGCTGGTAACTCCAGGAGGAAGGGCAAAGTGGAAGTGGGGGATGGTTATCACTTCCTAAATCTGAGAAAGGCTCCATGGAAGGGAGCAGCACTGGAACCAAAAAGGGATAGGGAAGATAGAAGGAAAAAACAAAACAAAACAACAACCCATACACCTAACTTGGAGAGGCTGCCTAGAGGATTCTCTCCTCTTTCCCTGATTCTCTCTGCTAAAGCTGGACACAAAGACTCTGAGAAGGGTCCCAAAGGACATGAACAAGCAAGAGAAACAATTAGGGGCTGGAGACCGAGCTCAAAAGGCTGAGCCTTTTGCATGCATGCATGCATGCATGAGATCTGGGTCCATCCCAGCACTTGTGGGTCTCTAAGTTCCACTGAGAGTGACCTCCTGGCATAGAGCTGTAAAGGGCCCCAAGTCACTGACAGGTGTGATCCTCAGACACATGAGCACCTCCAAGGAAAGAGCTATATCCCCAGATAGCAGCAATGTGATTTTCTATCTCAAAATGCCCCCACCTTGAGATGGTATTTGAAAATACAGATGAATCAGAAATCTGTTCTAATGGGTGAGATTTTGGAAGTAAGGAATTATCTTGCCCACAGAGACAAAGGCTGAAGGAGGACTTTATAAAACCAGAGATCTAGAGGCTGGAGTGATAGTACAGAAGGTAGGATGTTTGCCTTGCATGTAGACAACTTGGATTTGGTTCCCCAGCACCTCATACATTGCCCTAAGCATGGCCAGGATCCCTGAGCACCTTCAGGTGTTGTCCCCAAAACTGGGGAAAAAAAAAACACAAACAAAAATTGCTCAGGGGTCCAGTCAGGCTTGGCTTAGCCTTGCAGCGGTCAAACACCATCAAGTTCCTGGACTTATTCCTCGGTTATTTACACAATGTGTTGAGTCTCCAAACATCTTTTTTTCTATAATAAATGTGGATAGCGGGCCCGGAGAGATAGCACAGCGGCATTTGCCTTGCAAGCAGCCGATCTAGGACCAAAGGTGGTTGGTTCAAATCCCGGTGTCCCATAGGGTCCCCCGTGCCTGCCAGGAGCTATTTCTGAGCAGACAGCCAGGAGTAACCCCTGAGCAATGCCGGGTGTGGCCCAAAAACCAAAAAAAAAAAAAAAAAAAAAAAAAGTGGATAGCAATTTCTACCACCTCCACCCCCGACTCAGCTTCCTGAGCCTACCCAGAGGGCTAGGAATTTGTGGGTCTGAACAAGAGCCAGGGCCTCACCTGCAGTTTATGGTGCAGAGGCACAAACTCACTCTGCTCTTCAGAAGAGGAGGAAGCCAGCAGGCCAGAGCGGGGCTAGGGTCAAACACAGCTCAGACACAGGGCGTGCAGCCTGTTTGGCATTTGAAATATTTGTGTAAAGACCTAAGGTTATGTCATCCATACAACTGTGTATCTGTAACAATAGGACTATATGTATCATCTGGTTAAAGTTAAGAAGTTGGACTATCCTCTAGGAATGAGTCCAGTTGTACTCATAAGATTAAGTTGGGAAGATGATACGGAAACATCTAGAATAGCTATAGTTTATATAAAACAAATCTATCCTCCTTCCTCTCTTCCTTCCTTCCTCTCTTCCTTCCTTCCTCTCTTCCTTCCTTCCTTCCTTCCTCTCTTCCTTCCTTCCTCCCTCCCTCCCTCCCTCCCTCCCTCCCTCCCTCCCTCCCTCCCTTCCTTCCTTCCTTCCTTCCTTCCTTCCTTCCTTCCTTCCTTCCTTCCTTCCTTCCTTCCTTCCTTCCTTCCTCTCTCCCTCCCTCCCTCCCTCCTTCCCTCCCTCTTTCCTTTTCTGTCTTTCTCTTCTTCCTCTTATCTTTGAGCCAATCCAGCAGTGTTAAGTGCTCAGGGAACACTCTTGGAAGGGCTTTAGGGACCATATGGATCAGGGAATTGAACTGGGATCAGCCACATGTAGGGCAAATGTTACGTACGTGCTGGCTTATGGCTCCAGTCCCCAGATGTTTCTTTTTCTTTTCTTTTTACCCTCCTGTCGTGCCAGGGATCAAACCCAAAGATTTATACAAGAAAGACCAAGTACTTTAGCACTGAGCTGCACCCCAGGCTCCAAGGTTTTATTTGTTTATTTCTTTGTTTTTCTGTTTTTTTTTTTTGAAAGGGGGGGTAGGTTTTTGGGTCATACCTGACAGCACTCAGGGGTTACTCCTGGCTCTAAGCTCAGAAATCGCCCCTGGCAGGCACGGGGGACCATATGGGATGCCGGGATTCGAACCACTGTCCTTCTGCATGCAAGGCAAACACCCTACCTCCATGCTATCTCTCCAGCCCCAATTTTTCTGTTTTTTTTTGTTTGTTTGTTTGTTTTCTTTTTTTGTAATAAAACAGAACTACCTGAGTGATTCAAAAGTCACTTGCCATATAAGCACATCCCTTTCTGTGCCAACCTCTTCCAAAGATGCCGGTTTCAAAGGTTGTTTATTGGTCTAAGATGGCTTTCCAGTTTGAGTCACATTCTCAGCAGGAGAAAGGAAGCGTGAGCACTGTCTGCAATCAGCCCAGAATCATTGCACAAAACTTCCATTTGCAAAAAAAAAAAAACAAAAAACCTTCCATTTGCATCTTATTAGTCAGAAATAGTCAGGTAGTTACACCAGGAGGACCTTGATGACACTGGCAAAGGCATGATAAAATTTACCTCTCTGCCCCCCCCACAAACAATCATCCCATGGTGTTAAGGAGAAAGAGGGAGAATTGAGTTGCTACAGTTGCTTTATAGTCTCAATCAAGCCGCCATCCCAGTGGACTGAAGCAGAATATCAGATGCATCGTCATCACACTGGGCCCCAGCTTACTGGTTTGTCACAAATCCTCTCACCTCCACTCCTGAATGCCTTTCGCACTCTCAGTCTGTTACCATTTTGCAGTGGTCCTGGATGACTTTTGTTTTTTGTTGTTTTTATTTGGGAAAGACATACATGAAGGTGCACAAGGGCTACTCCGGTTTCAGTGCTCTGAGTCTCTCTCTCAGGTCTCAGGGGAACCATCACTTGGTGCCAGACATCGAACCTAGACCTACTGCATGCCAAGAATGTGCTCGAGCACATTCAATTTTCTCTCTGGTTCCATGCTAGCTTTTTGTTTCCTTAATGGAATGAAGAGGAAAACAAGGAGCTGAAGCAGTAGTACAGGGGTAAGGCACCTTGCATGCAGTTCACCTGGATTTGACCCCCAGCACCCCATATGGTCCCCTGAGCCTTCCAGAAGTGAACTCTGAGTGTAGAGTCAGTAGTAAGCCCTGAACACTGTTGGGTATGCATAACCTCAAAACTAAACAAAGCAAAACAGAAAGAGAAAGCAAGCCAGGCACACCTGGCAGTGTTCAAGGGTTATTCCTGGCTCTATGCTCAGGAACCACTCTGGCAGTGCTCAGGGGATGGAACTTGGGGCGCCGGAGATGGAACTTGGGGGCTGGAGAGATAGCACAGCGGTAGAGCACTTGCCTTGCATGAAGGTGGCCCACAATGGACCTGGGTTAGATTTCCGACATCCCATACGGTCCCCCAAGTCTGTCAGGAGCATTTTCTGAGCACAGAGCCAGGAGCAACCCCTGAGTGCCACCAGGTGTGGCCCCCCCCAAAAAAAAAGACAAACAAAAACAACACAAACAAAAAAACAGAGATGGACGGGGACCAAAGCGATAGCACAGTGGTAAGGCGTTTGCCTTGCATGTGGCCAATACAGGATGAACCCGGGTTTGAATCCCGGCATCCCATATTGTCCCCCAAGCCTGCCAGGAGTGACTTCTGAGTGCAGAGCCAGGAGTAACTCCTGAATACTGCCAGGTGTGACCTCAAAACCAAACCAGAACAGAGATGGAACTTAGATATGCTTGTGCAACACAAATGCCTGACCCACTGTACTATCACTCTAGCCCTAATATTTTTATATCTATGCCTACAAAAACTCAAGAGAGCAGAGAGATACCTACAGATCCTGCTTTAAGACAAATGAGAATGGAAGCACAGCCTTTTGGGGAAGAGAAAAATCTTCCCAGCTGTGCACCATGTCAATAAGGGGCATTGAAAAGACTCTAAGTAGGAGCCAAAGAGATAGTGCAGCAGGTAGGGTTTTTGCCTTGTATGCAGCTGACCCAGGTCTAATTCCCAACACCCCATATAGTCCTCTAAGTATTCCTGGGAGTTATCCCTGAATATAGAGACATGAGTAAGCCCTGAGCATCACTGGGTATGACTCCACCAAAAAAAAAATTAATAAAAAATAAAGATTAACACAGTCATAGGCAGAGCCTGGATCTTGCAAGGACCTGAGACTCATCAGCTAGGTGAGTGGCTTTGGAAAGTGACCTCCATTCTCTTTCTTGAAGGGAAAGAAAACCCCCACTTAGTGCGGGCCCCTTTTACAACCCTTATTTGGAATGACTGCCCCCTTCTATTCATGCAAGGGTTATTTTGAACAAGTTCAAAATTGCCTTGCAAAGTTCAAGATCATTATGACTGGTAAAAATGCAGTGAAATAACACACCACTGGCAGTTAATTACTAAAAATCCTTTAATAGCCAACATTATTATGAATTATATACTCACAATGCAGGGACAATCTGTCTCTCTCTTACACTCTATCATGTCCTCCATTGGAACCCCAAACAATGCTGTCTTGTTGGAGAGAATTATCTGTGAGACTAGGGTGTGTCCTGAGGCTACCTCAGCACATCACAGAAACATGGGGGCCCTGAGGACCCCTTGAGGGAGAATTAGGCAGTGGCCAGTGGCCTTTCATCTCACATCATCTTCTCCACTGCTCTGGTTATAAGAGTCTCCCTCAATTCCGTCCCTGTTCCCTGCTTTTCGCCTTGCTCAAAGAACCCTCTCTTTCGGCTGAGAGCATGGCTCAATGGTTTAGTACATGCGTGTGTGGGATCCTGGTTTGGTCCCCAGCACCCCATATTTTTTTGCACCTCTTGGTGTGGTTCTGAGGGCACCACTTGGTAGGTCCCTGCGTGATAAAAAAGATAGAAATAGGGATCAGAGTGTTAGCATAGTAGGTAGAGCTTTTGCCTCACACTACCTGGAATCCCCATATGGTTCCCTGGGCTTGCCAGGAATAATTTCTCAGTACAAAGCCAGGAGTAACCCTTGGGTTGGGTGTGGCTCCAAAACAAAAACCAACAAACATAAAGATAGAAATGAGACCTGGAGAGATATTACAATGGGTAGGGCGCTTGTCTTGCACATAGCTGACCCAGGCTTGACCTTTGGCACCCCCATATGGTTCCCCTAGTTCTCTAGGAGTGATCCTTGAGTGCAGAAACCAGGTTAGACCTGAGTGCTGTGGGTATAACTCAAAATACCCCCCCCAAATTAAAATATTTAAGAGAGGGACTGGATCAATAGTATAGTGAAAAGAGCACTTGCCTTGTACAAAGCCAACCCAGGTTTAATCCCTGGCATGCCATGTGCAACACCCCCTCCCCTGCCCTAACAATGCCAGGAATGATTCCTCAGTGCAAAGCCAGGAATGACCCCTGAGCATTGCCAAATGTGGCCTTAGAACAAAACAAAGCAAAAATTAGGAGAGGAGAAATAGGACAAGGGTGGAGGAGTTTACCTTACACATGGCTGACATTCAATCTGCATATGAGCACTTTTGGGCACCTGAGTACAGGACCAGAAGGACTCCCTGGTATGGACCACCATCTTCCCCCAACAATAATAAATAAATATTGGAGGGCCTGGGAGAGAGCTCAAAGGTTAATTTGCTTATTAGCCCTAATGGGAATGACCCCTCAGTACAGACCTATGAGTTGTCACTCGGGTATTGGCCCAATACAAAAACAAATAAAAAAATTTTATTGACCAATCTGATCATGCTATGCCTCTATTATTTTTGGGAAGCGGGGTACCCACATCCAGCAGTGCTCAGAACTCCTGGTTCTGTGCTCAGGAATCTCATAGTGAACTCAGGGGACCATATGGTGTACCAGGGTTTGAACCCAGGTCAGAAGGTGTGCAATGCAAGTACCCTACCCACTGTACTATCACTCCTGCCCCACTCCCTTATTTTTTTTTTTTTACTTCAATGCTGCCACATAATTTGTAGGATTAAAGGAGACTAAAGCTCTTCTAAGATTCTCAGGTTCCATAGAGTGAAATTGTGCTTTGTACATAAACATTCCAGCTATCCTATCTGCTAATGGGGGAAACTCAGGGGAGATGGATCGTGTGACCAAGGCCAGCTTCAGGAGCCAGAGCCCAGTGCTGTGGCTTACCTTCTGTCCATTACAGGGAGGAGTCTTAACCTTTGAGGAATCTGGGGCTAGGAGATCAGGAAATTTGGAAATCACATAGCCTTCCTCCCTCTGGCACTTTGAACCTGGGAATAACATCCTGCTTTCCTCTCCATGGACCCTCACCCACTAACAGGGACATAGGGTGGAGGCTTTCACCTGGTTCCCCATACACCCTTGATGAGAAATTTTGCGGACCCCACTTCCATTGACAGACCTCAGCACTCTAGGTCCTTTCTACAAACAAGATGGAGTCTAGTGAGAGTTAGCCAGGACAGGATTTGAAAATCACACTTCTTTTTTTGAACTCTTTGGAGAGAAACTGGGCACTGTGCTAAGACTTTTCATCTGCAGAAAAGCCCTCCGATAGCATGATTGTAGCTAAGTCTCAGCCCCCACCACCCCTGTTTTCTCTAAGGTGGGAGAAAAAAAAATAATAGCATCCTATTAGGGGCTGTTGGAGGAAGTTAAGGGAGTTTGCCTAAGGACACACCATTGCTGAAATGTAGCAGAACCAGCTTTGAACCTTTGTCTGCTGGATTGAAGAGGGAATGGTGACTAGTGCTTAGGGGGCTGGGAGGGGTGAGAGGAAGGTCAACACATAGTGAGTCCCTAAATTATAGATGGTATTAGACAGTCATTCTTTTCCCTGAGAAAAAGTGGCCAAAATGCAAGGCACCCAAAGACGAAGAAGGGGCTTCAGTGAATTGTGTAACCAACACTGCAGGTGTCAAGGTGGCTGGCTCCCTAGGAGAATTTTGGGGGATGCTCAGAGAAATGGGATTTGTGTGTTGATCCATGTGGGACAGGCACATCTGTTGATTTTATGTCTGGCTATTATCGTTGAAAGTAGTGAGTCAGGTGTAAACCTAAGAGTAATGAGCATCGACAGGTGTGAGAGGGTTTCTTACACTGTCGGGGGGGTGGGCAAGGCCGGTGAGTGCTAGGTTTAGGCATGTCCCCATCAGTTTAGTCCCATTCACCTCTCAAGAACTCAGTATCTCCTCCCAGGCTCTCCTTCTCATGGCCGCTAGAGGGAGCCAGTCAGACCAGGATGGCAGTTCTTGATTGTGCCCTTCTCAGAAACTCATATCCAGACATTGCCCAAGCCCAAAAGATGCAACCACTACCCCAGATATTTTTCTTCCACTCCATTACCTTTTGGATATCCCCCGAACTTTCCAGACATATTCTCATCTCAGAACTCTTGCACTTACTGTTCTCCGTGCCTGGAACATTCTTCCTCCAGTAGTGCCACAGCTCCTCCATCAAAAGTCCAAGGACCAGGGACATGGCGCAGCGGTACTATGTTTGCCTTACACGGGGCTGACCCAGGACGGACCGCGGTTCGATCCCCCGGCATCCCATATGGTCTCCCAAGCCAGGAGGAATTTCTTTTTTTTTAATTTTTTAATTTAAACAACTTTATTACATACATGATTGTGTTTGGATTTCAGTCATGTAAAGAACACCACCCATCACCAGTGCAACATTCCCATCACCAATGTCCCAAATCTCCCTCCTCCCCACCCTACCCCTGCCTGTACTCTAGACAGGCTTTCTATTTCCCTCATTACATTACATTCTTATTATTAGGATAGTTCAAAACGTAGTTATTTCTCTAACTAAACTCATCCCTGTTTGTGGGTGAGCTTCATGAGGTGAGCTGTAACTTCCAGCTCTTTTCTCTTTTGTGTCTGAAAGTTATTATTGCAAGAATGTCTTTCATTTTTCTTAAAACCCATAGATGAGTGAGACCATTCTGCATCTTTCTCTCTGTCTCTGACTTATTTCACTCAGCATAATAGATTCCATGTACATCCATGTATAGGAAAATTTCATGACTTCATCTCTCCTGACAACTGCATAATATTCCATTGTGTATATGTACTACAGTTTCTTTAGCCATTCATCTGTTGAAGGGTATCTTGGCTGTTTCCAGAGTCTTGCTATGGTAAATAGTGCTGCAATGAATATAAGTGTAAGGAAGGGATTTTTGTACTGTATTTTTGTGTTTCTAGGGTATATTCCTAGGAGTGGTATAGCTGGATCGTATGGGAGCTCGATTTTTGGAGGAATCTCCATATTGCTTTCCATAAAGGTTGAACTAGATGGCATTCCCACCAGCAGTGGATAAGAGTTCCTTTCTCTCCACATCCCCGCCAACACTGCTTGGAGGGATTTCTGAGCACACAGCCAAGAGTAACCTGAGTGTCACTGGGTATGTCCCTGCCTCACCCCCCCCCCCCCAACAAAAAGTCTTTAGTTCACTGTCACTTCATTCAGGGAATCTTTCCCCATCACCTCTTGCCTCTTCTATGCTTTGTTTTTATGGTGGAAACTTTGCTTTTCAGGATAACATATACCTGATTGTGTGTGTGTGTGTGTGTGTGTGTGTGTGTGTGTGTGTGTGTGTGGTCTATTTGTCCTCCCTAAAGACTAAAATCTCTGGGTTTTGCCTGGAAGATCCTCAGCACTTAGAACATAGCCTGGCACCCAAGAGCACTCAGCATGCTTGGGTAGAATGAGGTACACAAAGTCCTACCTAGGTGTGTGTTATTTGGGGAGAGAGGAGAGGTCCATGGCATTTTTCAGAACATTAGGAGGCTCGACTGCATCGCGGGGTATCTCTGTTCCTCATCTGCAGGCCCCAATGCTGGCCAAGTAGATTTTTCCTTCCCAAAGGGCTGACAGTGCTACTTATTTAGGCTTTTTGTGGCTCTTCCTAAAACAGTAAACAATCTTGGATATGCAGACATCAAACTTCTGTGAAGTGGGTCAGCATAAGCCAGTCTATCCACAGAGAAAATGGCCCAGACTCCCTCCTGTCCTCATCAATGGCCCTACCTCCATTTTGTTTTTGGGTCACATCTACTAATACCCAGGGTTTACTCCTGACTCTGCACTCAGGTATCATTTCTGGTGGTATGCAGGGGACTATATGTACTGCTGGAGATCAAGTCTGGATTGGCTGCTTCCAAGGCAAACAAACTACCCACTGCACTATCACTCTGCCCAAACACCTTCCCTGTTCTCTCTTTTTTGCCTGGTCTCTTTCTAATTAATGAAAATTTCCGAAAGACAAAGGACATTAAGAAGATGAATACTGGGGTCAGAAGTATCATATTACAAAGCAATAGTTATCAAAACAGCATGGTATTGGAATAAAGACAGACCCTCAGATCAGTGGAACAGGCTTGAGTACTCAGAGAACGTTCCCCAGACATACAATCACCTAATTTTTGATAAAGGAGCAAGAAATCCTAAATGGAGCAAGGAAAACCTCTTCAATAAGTGGTGTTGGCACAACTGGCTAGCCACTTGCAAAAAATTGAACTTAGACCCCCAGCTAACATCATGTATGAAGGTAAAATCCAAATGGATTAAAGACCTCAATATCAGAACTGATACCATAGGGTATATAGAACAACACGTAAGTAAAACACTCTGACACTGAGACTAACGGTATCTTTAAGAATGAAACAGCACTCTCCAAACAAGAGGAAGCAGAGATAAACAGATGGGAATATATTAAGCTGAGAAGCTTCTGCACCTCGAAGAAAATAGTGCCCAGGATACAAGAGCCACCCACTGAGTGAGAGAAACTATTCACCCAATACCCATCAGATAAGGGGGCTAATATCCAAAATATACAAGGCACTGACAGAACTTTACAAGAAAAAAAATCTAATCTCATCAAAAAATGGGGAAAAGAAATGAAGAGACACTTTGGCAAAGAAGAAATACAAATGACCAAAAGGCACATGAAAAAATGCTCCAGGTCACTAATCATCAGGGAGATGCAAATAAAAACAACTATGAGGTGCCATCTCACACCACAGAGAATGGTACCCATCACAAAGAATGAGAACAATCAGTGCTGCAGGGGATGTGGAGAGAAAGGAACTCTTATTCACTGCTGGTAGGAATGCCATCTAGTCCAACCTTTATGAAAAGTGATATGGAGATTTCTCCAAAAACTGGAAATTGAGCTCCCATATGATCTAGCTATACCACTCCTAAGGATATACCCTAGGAACACAAAAATACAATACAACAATTCCTTCCTCATACCTATATTCATTGCAGCACTATTTACAATAGCCAGACTCTGGAAACAACCAAGATGCCCTTCAGCAGATGAATGCTAAAAAAAACTGTGGTATACATACACAATGGAATACTATGCAGCCGTCAGGAGAGATGAAGTTATGAAATTTTCCTATACATGGATATACATGGAATCTATTATGCTGAGTGAAGTAAGTTAGAGAGAGATAGACACAGAATAGTCTCCCTCATCTATGGGTTTTTAAGAAAAATAAAAGATATTTTTGCAATAATCCTCAGAGACAAAAAGAGGAGGGCTGGAAGGTCCAGCTTACGACGTGAAGCTCACTACAAAGAGTGGTGAATGAAGTTAGAGAAATAACTACACTGAGAACTATCATAACAAATGAATAAATGAGGGAAGTAGAAATCCTGTCTAGGGTGGGTGTGGGGTGGGAGGAGGGAGATTTGGGACTTGGTGATGGGAATGTTGCTTTGGTGAAGGGGGGTGTTCTTTACATGACTGAAACCCAACTACAATCATATTTGTAATCAAGATGTTTAAATAAAGATTAAAAGAAGTATTGTACAGTGGGTAAGGCTCTTGCCCAACCTCACTTCTATCTCCGACATCCCCTATAGTCCTTGCAACTGCTGCTAGAGTGCAGAACCAGGAGTAGGCCCCAAGTACTACCAAGTGTGGGCCCGAAACAAAAACAAAAGATGGTGAATACCTGCTTCAAGTGATGCTGGGTTCACGATCCAAATCTGTCTCCTATTTTCTATGTGGTCACATTCCCATTTCTTTTTTTGATGGCGCTCAAAGGGCTCTGATTTGTTCTGTGTTTGGGGTCACTCCTGGCCTTGCAAGGGGTGGGGTATGTGGTGCCAGGGATTGAGTCCAGGCCTCCCACAAGCCAAGTCTGTGCTCAGCCTGTTGAATCATTGTCCCTCTGATCCGGAATCTCCATTCCTGCCTCTGAAGAGCAGATTTAGGAGTAGCTTCTCCGCCTCCACCTTCCTCCGGGCCGCAGAGATCACGTGACAGGTAGGGCAGTGCTGGGGATAGGATTTGACCCTTGTATTGTGTCATGAGCCAATCCCTAGGCTCTGGAGATTTAGTTGTTCATTTATAGTTTGCCCCACCCAGCAGTGCTCAGGGGTCACTCCTAGCAGTGCTCAATGAACATGGTGTGCAGACTATTCTGGACTAGGCTGCATGCTAGTCAAGGAGCAGGAGTGGGGACCTAGCCTTCCTCCTCTCCAACACCCCCCTAGAAACTGAGGCTTCTTCTCTGAAAGGCAGTGTAACACAATGATTTTGAACATGGTCTGCAGGGTTGTTCTTCTGGTTTCCCCAAAAACTTTGTGATGTATGTAACACAAGAAATAGCTAAAGAAATTGGAGTTGACTCATGACACAACACAAGGGGTCAAGTCCTATCCTCAGCATTGCCTTCCATGTCACATGCATGCGATCTCTAGCACCAATGTGCAAATCACTGAGAAAGTAATAAAGGGAAGTCAGAGCCAACTGAGTTCAGGCCCTCACAGACCTCGTTAGACCTTATATCAAGGGATAAGATTCAGCATCTCATCAAGTGCCTTCTCCAACAAGGTGGAGAAGCTACTCCTAAATCTGCTCTTCAGAGGCAGGAATGGAGACTCTGGACCAGAGGGACAACGATTCAACAGGCTGAGCACAGGCTTGGCTTGTAAGGAGGCCTGGATTCAATCCTGGTACCACATGCCCCCACCCCTTGCACTGCCTGGGTAAAGTTTTCACTCAGTTTTATTACATCTTGGGGGAGAGCTTGGAACATTCTTGATGGTGTTTGGAAGATACTCCCATCTCTGTGCTCAGGGATTTCTCATAGAGTGTTTGGGGAACCATGTGTGATGCAGGGGACTTTACTGAGTATCAGCCATATACAAGGCTGATACTAGTTTCCCAGTCCTGTAATATTAGACTTAAAAGCAAATACACAGGACAATGGGATAGAGAGATAGTACAGTTGGGAGGACATTTGCCTTGCAAGCAGTAGACCCGTGTCCAATCCCTGGCATGCTGTATGGTCCCCTGAGCCCCATTAGTAATGACCACAAAACATACTGCCAAGAGTAAGCCCTAAGAACCACCAAATGTGCCCTCCAGGAATGAATAAATTCTAATACACAAAATGAAGGAATATGGTTACTTATTTGGGGACGTCACTGTACATTTGTTCTGAGTTTTAATCCCAGAGCCCAGGGTACATGCATTCCAGAGATAACCAAGAGACCCTCACACAAAGCATGTGCTCCAGTCTTTGAGTTGTTTTTCCAGCAATATATATATGTATATGTATATATATTAATTATCAATAATGATTTTCATTTGTCATAGCATTCCACAAACATCTCCCAACCAGTCCACAAGTTGGAAGGTGGCATACACTTAGCTGTCACCAGGCCCCATTCACTAGAGATCCTAATGACTACACAGTAGGTTACTGGGCTGTGAGGGCCCTGGGGAACCAAGGATAATGGCCTTTACTGTCCCCACCTTTCTCTTGTTGATGATATCTCCAGTCTTCCTGTAGCCATGATGCTGGGTCTTTTTTTTTTTTTTGGTTTTTGGGCCACATCCTGTGACGCTCAGGGGTTACTCCTGGCTATGCACTCAGAAGTTACTCCTGGCTTCTTGGGGGACCATATGGGACGCCGGGGGATCGAACCGCGGTCCGTCCTAGGCTAGCGCAGGCAAGGCAGGCACCTTACCTCCAGCGCCGCCGCCCGGCCCCGATGCTGGGTCTTTTTGAGATTCAGTTTCCACCTTTGAGATTTGCCTATCTGACTGTGCACTCAGGATCCTTCATGGTGGGGCTCAGGGACCCTAAGGGATACCAGGGATTGAACCTGGTCAGCTTTATGCAAGGCAAAATTCCTGCCAATTGTATTCATTTCTAGATTCATTGTTCTTTAGGCATCTCTCAACTGGCATAGCTCTGTCTCTGTCCTCCAGTGCTACTCCTCTGGCGGGGCAAGACCCACAGATAATCTTTGTTTGGTTCTTGCTTAGATAATTTAGGGCTCCAGCATGTCCTGGATTTGAAGTCTCAGGGATGGGAATCACAGCTGACCCTCCCCAGGGGGTTCTCCTTTGCAGAAAGGTGCCTATTTACTTCCAGAGGGAACAGGGCAGGGAGGGAAGGTGCGGGCTGCACATTGACCTTTGGGGATGGATATTGAGTATTGCGGAAGTCCTGTAGTGTCCCCCATCTCCAGTCTCTTCTCTAGGCAAAGTGACTAGGTTAAAATTCTGCCTCCAGCTACTGGGACAAGTTTCTTTTGGGGAAGATGGGGACACACCCAGGTTCTCGGGGCTATTCCTGCCTCTGTGCTCAGGCATGGCCCCCAGTAGGGCTCAGGAGGATCACTGGAGTTCCCTCTATACTATTACTCTAGCCCCTACCAGGAAGTGTCTTAATGCCTTCAAGTCTTCAGTGCCCTCATTCGTTAATCCTCGGTGATAATTATCATGGAGTCTGAGCTTCCCTGGGTTAAACTGATTCAGCAGATTCAACGCCACATTTTGAAGGTTACTGCCCAGAAAACAGACCCATATACTATTTTCCAGCTTTTTAGGGGGGTGGGGGTTGACAGTGGGTAGCTAGTATGCACTCCTCTTCTGTTTGGGCACATTTTCACTTTCCACGGTGGCTCTGTCTTAGTGCTACACTAAATGGCCCGAGTTTCGGGTGCCTCCGTTTCCTGCTGTAAAATGCAGATAAAAAAAAAAAAAAGCCCATCGACATGGTTGTGGGCAGTCCATGACTAATCCTTGTAATGCCAGGTATAATGCCTGGTCCAAGGTAAGGAGGCCTCAACATAAGCTATCATTATTGTAATCCACAGTCAACCCCGCAAATATCCTGAAGAAATACTGGAGTGGTGGTGGTGGTGGTGGTGGTGGGTGGGTGGGTGGGTGGGTTGGAATCTGCTCTGTATTGGAAAATTTGGGGAGAAAAACATCCCCCCCCCAAAAAATCCGAAAAATCCATCCCATCCTTTGGCGATCTGTGCCTGTCACACCACACCATCCCCTCCGGCCTCAGCGGGGGGCCGGGCATCACCATCCATCCACCTGGTTTCCAAGCCCGAAACGAAGGGGCCCCGTCAGAGCACATGAGGAAGGGGTGGCCCCCCAATAAGAAAGCTCTTGGCCCAGGTATGTATATAGGGCTCGGCTAGGATTCTCTGGAGTCCTTCAACGTGAAGCCCGGAGCTCCCAGACAGCCAGTTCTCGAGCGCACTCATAGCGCAGACCACCCGGGCCAGCCTGGCCCCGGCCGGGCGCACGCGGGCACCCCGGGGACAGCGGCGCGCCCAGGCCCATGGAAGCGGCGGGCTCTCTTTCATTCAGCAGGGCCCGTCCTGCCCGGAAGGGGGTGTGGCGCCCCGGGGGAGGCGTGGCGGCGCGGGGAGAAGGCGGTGTCCGCCCCGCGCCCCGGCCAATCGACGCCGCGCCCGGGGGGGCCGAGGGGGCCAGGCCTTTTCCCCTCCGCGCGGGACCAATCCCGACTTTACAAGCTTGAACTTTTGCCACCCTCGGACGAGCGAGCGAGCGCGCCCGAGGAGGTACCCCGCCGCGCCGGCTCCAGGGGCAGGAGCGACCGGCCTTAACTCTTGCCTTCCCGCGCCGGCTGGCCAGTACCCACTGGGGTCCGCGCGGTCCACTCGCGGTTTGGTGCTGAAACGTCCCGTGGGGAGGGGAGAAAGAAGAAGAAGAAGAAGAAGAAAAAAAAAAACCACCTACCCAACCCCGTGCCACTTTTCCTGCTGTTGGAGAATGCTTTGGGGAGGAATGGGGAGGAAGAAGCACCCAGATTCTGGGTGAGGGGCAGAGAGAGAGAGAGGAGAAAGAAAGAGAGAGAAAACTCTTAAAGAGAAGGAACTTCCCGCCTGCACCCCCAAGTCCTGCAAAGTGACCCAAAGCATGCAAGCTTGCAGACAGACCCCCGTCTCCCCGCTGCTGCAGCAGGAGGAAATGCTCCTGGAATTCTGTGCATGGGGTATGCAGAAATGGTATGCACCATTATGTAAGATCCTGCTCTTCCCCAGGACTTCGCCTTCTCTCTCCCCTACACCCCCAGATCCTCAAGTCCCCCCGGGGGAAGGCACACACACACACACACACACACACACACACACACACACACGCACGCACGCACGCACGCACATGCAATTTTGTTAAGTCCTCCTTGGGTAGGCAGTTTGGATCAGATCTCAAATGCAACAAGGTTTGTGAGTCGCTGCACCCACCAGACCGGGAGAGGCAGAGCGGGGCGCCCCGTTGGCACCCGAGTCTCGGCCGGTCCACCTAGGCCCGGCGCCCACCCGCCCGCGGTCCGTGCCCACTGTGTGTGTCTGTGCGCGCGCGCGCGTGTTGCTTTGCGCATCGGTGCCCAGGGCGCGCCGTGGGCGCTGTCAGGCCGGGGCGGGGGTGCGGGCCCGGCGTGGGGCGTGGGGCCATGGGGCGTGGGGGCCGGGACTCGGCCCGCCCCAAGAGCGGCGGCGGGGCCCCCTCGGAGCCGCGGGCTGTGCAAAGGGACGCGTTCTCCTTTAAGAGTTCAGAAACTTGAAACCTTGTTTGCGCAACAATCAGCGCCGCGGAGCCGCCAAAGTGTCTAGACTGGCATATGATGGGAGGCAGCCAATGACTCCGCGGCGCTCCTTCGGGGGCCTCCGTGTGCGTTTGAGGAGAACAAAAAAGAGGGGAGAGAGAGAGAGCGAGAGAGCGAGCCGAGTGGGGGAGCGAGCGAAGGAGCCGCGCCGAGAGCCGGAGCCGGAGTCGCCGGGCGCTGCCTCGCCGGACCTCGCCGGGACCGCGATCGCGGGGCCAGCGGGGGGAAAGGGGCGACCTCCGCCGCCGCCAAGGCCCTCCGGGGCGTCCCTGCAAGGCGCGGGGCGGGCTGCGACCTCCGCCCTGGGGGGACCGCAGTGGTCTCTAAAGATCCCCAGCAGCTCCCTGGAAGCTGCCCAGTGGCCACTCACGCGTTGACACCCGCGTTCTGGAGAGAGACACAGAGAGACAGAGAAACTCCAAGTGCTTGCAGCAGGGACCCGAGACGGAGCTGGCCTTTCCGTGCGTGCGATTCCAGGCTTTTTGGTTTCGCTTGGCTTTGCTTTTCTTTGCTTTTTCCTCTCCCACCCCATTCTCTCCTTTTCGCAGGGACTGAGCCGCCGCAGGCCATTCGGATCCCGCGGGGAGAACTGCCCATACAGTTGTCCGTTTAGGCGCTGGCCTGAGCGTCTGTCGGACGGTCGGGGGTCGAGCTGCCTTGCTCGCATTCCTTCCTTCCTTCCTTCCTTCCTTCCTTCCTTCCTTCCTTCCTTCCTTCCTTCCTTCCTTCCTTCCTTCCTTCCTTCCTTGCTTCCTTTCTTCCTTTCTTCCTTCTCCGGATCCCAGTCGGGCGCTTTGTGCTTGCTTGTGTCGCTCATGGAGCCGCCGCGCCACTTTTGAAGAAGCCTCTCGCCCGCCGGCGGCCCATGCGGGGCGCACCGCGGCGGCGATCCCCGCCGACGCCGAGCGCTGGCGCGGCCCTTGCTGAAGCCGCGGGGTCGCGGGGCTCCATGTAGCCGCCGGGCCGCCCCGCCCCGTCCCGTCCCGTCCGAGCCTCCCTCATGTGGCCGGCCCGCGGCGCCCCTCCGACGGCAGGCTGCGCGCGGAGAGCTCCAGGGCGCCCGGCGGCGGCGGAGCTTCTGCATGCGGGGCTGCGGCCCGCGCCGCGCTGAGGACGCGGACCCCCGGTAACCCGAGAGCGCGGCCTTGCCTTGCCCTGCCCTGTCCACCCCCGGCGCCCCAGGGCATCAGCTGTCGTATGTTCAGGTCCAAACGCTCGGGGCTGGTGCGGCGACTTTGGCGCAGTCGAGTGGTGCCCGACCGGGAGGAAGGCGGCGAGGATGCGAGCTGGGGCGGCCGAGCGGAGCCCGGCGCGTGGGCGCGAGACGGAGGCTGCGGCCCCCTCGACGGCCGCCCGGTAGCCGCGCGTCGGCCCCGCGACGCGCCTGGACAGCGGGGCGCCGCGCGGCGCCGACGGGCGGGCGCCGGCCCCGCGAGGCCCGTTCCCGAGCCGGAGCCCCGCAGCGCCCCGCGGGACGTGGCCACCGAGCCGGGGCGCCCGGACCGGCTGCCCGAGAGCGACTGCGAGACGGTGACTTGCTGCGTCTTCGCCGAGCGCGACGCCGCCTGCAGCAGCGCCAGCGCCGCCGGTGACCCTCCGGCCGGGCCGGCCCCGGAGTCCGCGGCCCCCGCCGGGCGCAGCTCGCGCCTGCTGCTGCTGGAGCAGGAGCTCAAGACGGTCACGTACTCGCTGCTCAAGCGGCTCAAGGAGCGCGCCCTGGACACGCTGCTCGAGGCGGTGGAGTCCCGCGGCGGCGTGCCGGGCGGCTGCGTGCTGGTGCCGCGCGCCGACCTCCGCCTGGGCGGCCAGCCCGCGCCGCCGCAGCTGCTCCTCGGCCGCCTCTTCCGCTGGCCCGACCTGCAGCACGCCGTGGAGCTCAAGCCCCTGTGCGGCTGCCACAGCTTCGCCGCCGCCGCCGACGGCCCCACCGTGTGCTGCAACCCCTACCACTTCAGCCGGCTCTGCGGGCCAGGTGAGCGAGCGCGCCCCCCTGGCCGGCGGGGAGAGGGGAGCTGAGCTGACCATGCGACCCTTGGCTGGCTGGGCAGGACGCAGTGTAACCCCAGCCGCAGGGGGACAGGGCAGTGCATGGGGGGAGAGGCACGCCTAAAGGAAGCCAGAGACCCCAGTACATGCGACCCTTGGCTGGGCAGGACGCAGTGTAACCCCAGCCGCAGGGGGACAGGGCAGTGCAGGGGGGAGAGGCACGCCTAAGGGGAGCCAGAGACCCCAGTACATGCGACCCTTGGCTGGGCAGGACGCAGTGTAGCCCCAGCCGCAGGGGGACAGGGCAGTGTAGGGGGGAGAGGCACGCCTAAGGGGAGCCAGAGACCCCAGTATCAGTGCACTGAGCTGACCATGCGACCCTTGGTTGGGCAGGACGCAGGGGGACAGGGCAGTGCAGGGGAGAGAGGCACGCCTAAGGGAAGCCAGAGACCCCAGTACATGCGACCCTTGGCTGGGCAGGACGCAGTGTAACCCCAGCCGCAGGGGGACAGGGCAGCGCAGGGGGGAGAGGCACGCCTAAGGGAAGCCAGAGACCCCAGTACATCCGACCCTTGGCTGGGCAGGACGCAGTGTAGCCCCAGCCGCAGGGGGACAGGGCAGTGCAGGGGGGAGAGGCACGCCGAAGGGGAGCCAGAGACCCCCAGTGTCCGTGCACTGAGCTGAGCATGCGACCCTTGGCTGGGCAGGACGCAGGGGGACAGGGCAGTGCAGGGGGGAGAGGCACGCCTAAGGGAAGCCAGAGACCCCAGTACATGCGACCTTTGGCTGGGCAGGATGCAGTGTAGCCCCAGCCGCAGGGGGACAGGGCAGTGCAGGGGGGAGAGGCACGCCTAAGGGAAGCCAGAGACCCCAGATTCTGTGCACTGAGTTGACCATGCAACCCTTGGCTGGGCAGGACGCAGGGGGACAGGGCAGTGCAGGGGGGAGAGGCACGCCTAAGGGAAGCCAGAGACCCCAGTGCATGCGACCCTTGGCTGGGCAGGACGCAGTGTAACCCCAGCCGCAGGGGGACAGGGCAGTGCAGGGGGGAGAGGCACGCCTAAGGGAAGCCAGAGACCCCACTATCCGTGCACATGCCCCCAGTCCGTGCCCAGGCCCAGAGGAAGCGTTTGTGTGCTGCTTCTGTCAGTGTGTAATGGCGCCAGACCATACTGGGCCACTGTGGCGGTGGTTCTGAGTCCCCCCTCCCCTGGGTCCTTTAGAAACTGGAGCAGAACTTTTGCGAAGTTACCAACCACCCTTTTTACACTTGGAGCAGAGTTAGAACACCCTTTTGCTCTCTCTGATTGTGCCCAGCCTCCCGCTGTGTGCCACTGGCTCTGCTCGCCACATATATTCTCTCCGCTCGCTCATGTTCTCTCTCCATCATCTTCATGCTCCTTTTCCATCATGCTCACTTTTATATTATTCACTGTCCAGCATCCTCCCTCTCATTTCTGCCATCCTTGCTCTCGCATCTTTGCTTCATCCTCCCTCTCATTCTTTCTCTCCATCATCCTCACTCTCACTCTATCATCTCAGTCTTCTTCTGTATCCAAGTCTTTCTCTGGAGGATCTTGGAGGCATAGGTATCTGTGAGTAGATGAGGAAGACTGATACAACATGACTTGTGAGAAGTGCCCCCTTCTTTGTCCTCTTCCTGGGATTTCACACACACACACACACACACACACACACACACACACACACACACACACACACACACACACACCACTCCCCACTCACTCATGCTTACCTGAGCGTGGCTTGCAGACACCCCTTATTCCCCATCACACGTTGTAGCCTGTAACATCTTAGGGAGGGGTGCATCTTAGATGCCACTAGAGATTCTGCTGGGGTGGATTGTTGGGGTTTGAGACTATTGGACTAGGGAGGACCTGGGCTGGCAGTGTTCCTTTTCCTACTCCACTAAAAGCTGTGTTCTACCCTCTGTTGTCCCTCATTCCTCCTGCTTCCAGAGAACAAACATGCTTTGGGACCAACTTATCCCATCACCTTTGTAGCGAGAGCTTGTTGTTGAGTTTATGCTGCCCTTTTTGGACAGCCCTGACCTGGATTTTCTTCCTCCCGGTTCCATCAGCAAGTATTTATTGAACACTTCCTCAGCTGGGTGCTGTGGTGGCAAGAGTATGAGCAGGTTCCAAGCTCTTTATTTTTTTATTTTTTATTTTTTTGGTTTTTGGGCCACACCCAACGATGCTCAGGGGTTCCTCCTGGCTGTCTGCTCAGAAATAGCTCCTGGCAGGCACGGGGGACCCTATGGGACACCGGGATTCGAACCAACCACCTTTGGTCCTGGATCGGTTGCTTGCAAGGCAAACGCCGCTGTGCTATCTCTCCAGGCCCATTCCAAGCTCTTTCAAAACCTCATTTGGGGGAAATAGGGGTTGGGAGGGCAGAAGGTCCAGGGTGAGATCTGATCAGACCCAGCCTTGTGAGGACAACAGAATTGCCCTTGGGAGCTTCCTAGCAGGACTTGGAGGATGGATTAGGAATGATGGATGCTGAGGGGAGGAGAGGCCTAGCTGAGAGTCAGTTAGGTATGTGTGAGACAAGCTCAGGTGTGGGGCAGGGCAGGGGGAAAAGTTGAGGTCCATGCAACTGCCCAGCCCTGTCCCTAGTCTTTGAGCTGGAAGGCAGCTTGCTGTTGGTTTGAATGGGGCTTGCACAGCTAGGGGTGGCGACCACTGTATATCTCTTCCTGGCTGTCCAAGACATCTTGACCTTGGACTAGTAACTTCCATTCTTCAGTCATCTGTAGTGTTAGTGACTGGAGAAATCACATCTAATTTTAGAATCTCCACATTTAATTTTTGTTCATTTGGGGACATCCTTGGCAGTGCTCAGGGATCACTCCCAGCAGGCCTTGAGGATATGGGATGTAGAGGATTGAACTCCACTCAGTCCTTAACTCCTCATCCCCCCCCTCTTAGTCCCTTGATCCATCATTTTCAAAGGATAAATCTGCTCTCAGACCTCTTCCTTAGACACGAGGTGCTCCTCTTGGAGCCACAGAACAGTGTCCAGGAGACTCTTTGCATCATCCCTCCCCTGTAACTTGGGTATAGGGACAGAGAATCAGGGGAATCTTCAGCTGTCCACTACACCCCACTCCTGCTGCCTAGCCTTTGTCAGCTTGGTTCCTGAAGCCGGGCGGATGCTGGCGCTCAACAGTGTGCACCCCGATAAGGAGATAAGGAGTGTCCCCTGTCATGTATTCTGGGGCAGACAGACAGATGAAGATAGACAGCACATGCCCCAGCCAGGCACACAATGAAGAGACACAAACTGGTTATCCCAGTGTCTCCCTTGGAGCCCAAGTGCCATGCAGTGACCTCTCCGGGCTGGGACGGAAAATGGGGGCGTATGTGCTGCTGATCCCTGAGGTTCAGACTGAGGCAAATTACAGCTGACAGGACCCTCCCCACATCGGGTGTTTTGTCTCAAAGCGGGGGGCCTTTCTGCTCAGGGCCCCACTGCCTTGGGACTCTGGGGCCCTCCTTCGCCCTCCCCTCTGTGTCTGTGTGTCCCAGGTAAAGCCGGTTCTCTGAGCTGGGTGCCTGCCTGTGTGGACGGAAATGTGGAGAAATACTTTAATCACAGTTCTAACCTGTGTTTAGAGAGCTCCTCTCTCCCTCAAAGTATCCATTAACTTTGGAATAAATCTCCTGCTCTTTGCTTCACCACTTTTTTTTTTCTATAATTATATTCAGTAAATTACTATTATCCAAATTGTGCTAGGGAGAGAGAGACTGAGACAGAGAGAGACACACACACAGAGACACAGAGAGAGAGACAGAGATGGAGGAGAGGAAGGAGAGGAGAGAGAAGAGGAGAGAGAATGAGCGCTAGAGAGAGCATGCGAGTGAGCTTCTCAATGGCTGGAAGAGACCGAGACCGCCTAGGAAAACAGGCTTCCCAGGCCAGGACTATAGGAATTAGAGCGGGCGAGAAAGTTTTCCTTTTATTTGGCCTGGCATTATCCCTTTGAAACGAGATCAATTTCAAGTTGGGCTTCCAAGCCCCGGCCCGCCCCACTGGCGGCCGCTCCAGCCCCTGCTCCTCTGCGGAGGTGAGGAAGGGGTGATAATGTGCAGTTTGCCTCTTGCTGGCGCCAGCCGGCTGCGCTGTTTATCTGGCTGCCTGGGGAATCTGAGCAATTAAGCTCAGCCTGCCTTAAAGTGCCAGGAGCTCCTTTTCAGCCTCTCCCACCCTGGGGTTTGGGCCTCAGCGAGCAGTTGGCAGGGGGGCCGGCCCTTGGGATTCTCCCTTCCTCACCCACCACCCTCTCCCCTTCCCGTGGGAGTCTCCCGCTGAGCCACGAAGTTGGGAGTGGAAGGGACTGTCCCGAATGGAAACTTGAGCTGGCCCTGGAGGAGGCTGTGAACTCTGCTGGGTTTGGAAGATTGTCTAGATCCCCCCCAAAATTCTCCACAGGCTCCCAAGGGGCTGGCCTGAGGCCTGGCTGTCAGTTCTCCCTGTGGGATTAAGGTTCTGGAGTGGCTGAGTCTATGGTCTGAAGGGCTGAGTTTCATCCTTACCCCTGGCCATGCCCCTGGTGGGTTCTCTGCCTTCTCTCCCTGGGGAGCCCCTTAGATGAACCCACCTTCTACAGGAACTGAATTTGCTTTTAAAGTGGGGGAGTAGACAGAAAACACAGACAGTGCTTTCTCTTTTGACTCTGCCCACTCGGTCCTACCTGAGTGCTGCTGACCTGTCATTCCCTCCCAGCCTTTGCAGAGTTGAGGGTGGAGGAAATGGGGCACTCAGGTCCTTTAGGTGACCTAGAAGTTGGCCTGTCTGGAGGCCGGAGGGAGAATGAATAATAAAGGCCACAGCAGGAGCCAACCCTGAAACCTTTGTGAGACCTGGAAGAGCCGAGTCAAAAGAATGGGTTGTGGGAAGTGTCCAGAACAGGAAGTAGCAGCTCAGTGACACCCTAGGTCAGCTGAGGGGGCTCTGGGGATCATGACCTCCTCTGCTAATGGGGCTTCTTGGAGGCCGGAAGGATGATGGAAATGACTGTCCTTAGATGGTGACTCTGAATATACTGAGAAGCACTGAATTGTATATTTTACTAGAGTAACTCTGAATCACTCGCTTAAACAACAAAAAGGCAGGTTGGTGTTGGGCTCTACCGGGCTTAGCAATAGACACATATTTGGTGTTTCTCCATTGCTTCTCTCTCATGAGTGGCATTGGGAACCCCCTCCCCATGCCGTGCCCAGGTATGGCCACCGGTAATGTGGGCATCTTTTTTCCAGGCCCTGGAGCCTCCCACTGCTAGAGGCAGTTCCTGAACTTTCTCAGGAATGGGCCCAGGATAGATTATAATGTTCAAGTCCCCCACTCTCTGCTAAACCTTACTCAGGGGCTAGATGTGGGGGCAGAGGTCCAGAGCTTCCTATTCATTGTAGCCTGGGCCCCTCCCTATAGGGCCTGTCTGAATGTTGTAGAACCTGGGTTGTCTGCTTTTTGAGAAGTTAATGGGGTGTGGGAAGGGCAGAGGCTGGGGGGGGGGGGTCAGGAGACTTGGTTCCTGTCTGGCCCTGAGGGAGTCACTTTAATTATCCAGGTATCTGGCTGTCTCTCTGTCTCTGTCCTTCTCTCTCTCTTACCCCCTCATTCATTCCTTCCCCTCATTCTCTACCCCTTCTACCTTGCTCCCTCCTGATGACACTCAGGGGACCCTATGTGGTGCTGGGGATTCAGCCTGGGCCAGCACATGCAAATGCTCCCTCCACTGTACTATGTGCTAGATATGTGATTCACTCCACCATGCTGGGGTGAAGGCATATACTAAGTTTGAGTCCCCTCTGACAGCCTTTTCACTGGAGTGAGGACTAAAGTTAGGCCCCCCCCCAAACCCAGCCCCAGTTTGTGGGGCACCGTGGGCAAGTCAGTTTTGTCATCTGTAAAATGGAAACACAGTCATCTTATTTCTTGAGAAGTGTGGCATAGGCCTTCAATCCACTTGATGAACTCTGTCCTAGTGCTCAAAAGACTAGACTATATGATGAAGGAACTTGAAAATCCTGGACATGAGGAGAAGCCCAACAAAGACTCTTCTCTTCCCGCGGCTGCTCTTGTGATTTGCACATCCTTCACAGAATTCCCAATCACTCCCAGGTTTTTCTCCTTCCTCCACTTGAGGAGGGCCTTCACCTTGTGGAAGGGATTTCTGGGATCCCCTCACCACCACCATCACCACAGTAAGGAAGAGGCAAAGCTGCTTTAGGTGCAGAGAGCAAAACAAGTGCTCCTACGACTAATTGTGCCTTCTTCTAATTGCGAAAAATGCTTATTACCCTGTGTCATTACTGATACCTGCCTAATAATAGTTATTACCACTTTCTGACCACTGCGGAGTTTGTTTTAGTTTGCGATTTGATGGTGCTTAGTTTCATTTACGGAAAATGAAGGGTCATTTCATTCATGCAAATTGTTACTTAGTTTAGCAAATTGTTACTTCCCCAAAGCAAGAGGCTAAGGAATCCTTCTGAAGACAAAGTATATGTTTTTAAGGAGGAGTATTTTAGGCAAATGAAAGGAAACCAGAAGAAAAATACCATAGACAATAAGAACTCCCAGAGGGCCAGAGCTGGAATGTACCAGGCCAATACTTGCATCCCTTCCCTTCTTGAAGAGGGACCAGGCAGAGCTGGAAGACTTTGCTTTAAGGACACCTAGCTGGGTTTGGCTTCCTGTTTCCAAAGCAGGCTCACCCTACTCCCTGCCTGGAAGGATGTTGGTTCTGAAACCAGCTTCTGTGTCTGGGCCCTGCATAGCCAGGCTCAGTTCTGGACAGGATTTCCACATTTCGCACAGAAAACCTCGAATGCCCATTTCCGGTCCAGTTTAGCACCATGTGGTCACGTACCACATTCTGATGGCCGGTGATGTAGGGCCAGCCGAGGGCTTGGTGGTCCCAAGAGGTGCAAGCACAGAGCGCAGCCACAGCAGGCTCAACCCCCCCCCCCCCCCGAGTTTGCATAATTATACTTTAGGACATTTGCACCGCGATGAAATCACCTAATGGCACATTGCTCAGCATCGAGGCCGTCATTACGGAGCCTGGACTGAGACATGGAATTTGTTAGCATAAGTTTATCTCAAATATTGCAAAGGACTTCCTTATACTAAAATGGGGTGCTGCAAAACACCCCAGCTTCCAGTGGAATGCAGTTTCCTGTGTTGTGTCAGGCAACCTGAACTCAAGACTTCACCTCCTTGGCCCTCCTTTCTCTTGTTAGAATAATAATAGTAATTGTTGATGAAAGTTTTTCTGCTCTACCAAGTATTTGCAACACCTAGACTTTGCCTTTTTTTCAAATTAACCTTCCTGCCAAACCTGCGAAGTCTCTGATTATTGTCTGATGAGACATTTCTAAGTGATTCGGAGAGATGAAGGGACTTGCTCAAGGTTACATAGCCCAGAGTGGCAGAAACACCAGCCCCAAGCACCACGATGGGCCACTGCTGTTGTGGATCTGGGTATCGCTCTGGGTGGGAGGGAAAGAAAGGGGAGTCCCCTGGCACTGGACTTGTTCCTTAGGAACCACTCATGAAAATGTTGAAGTCCTGGCTGTGAATTCTCACCCCAGCAGTGACACAGCATCTCCTGTCTTTCAGAATCCCCGCCACCCCCTTACTCGCGGCTGTCTCCCCGTGACGAGTACAAGCTACTGGGTAAGTGTGCCATTGTTACCCACCGACTGGGGTTGGGGGTGGCCATTCCCATTGGTGCAGTGGCCTCCCAATGCAGCAGAAGAAAGAAGGGAAGCTGTTTGGGTGCCTCTGAAATGGGGTGAAATTTTACAAACACACCCGCTGTTGGGCCAAAGCAGATCCAACAGCTATAGCAGCCTATTTACTTCTGTAGCTTCTATTTACATCTTGAAATTCCTTAGCTCATCATTAACCTCTCAATGACCTTCAGACATGGGCCTGTGAGAGATGAATGGATTTCAACTTCAGCATCTCGCTGCAAGTTGGAAATGAGTTGGTATTTCTCTCCCTTCCTCCCATTCCCAGCCATCGGAGGTTCTCCTGGTGTATATTAATTAGTAGCATGAAAAATGGGTTGGGCATGAAAACCATGTAGGGAGGAATTTGTCTTCCTCTTTTTGGAGCCCAGAACTTCAACTTGGGCAGAGCAATTGTGGAATGTGACTTTAAAAACAGCTTGTGTGGGGCTGGAGAAATAGGTAAGTGGGTAAAGCATTTGCCTTGCTTGCTGCCCATCCAAGCTCCATCCCCAGTATCTCATACAGGCCCACAAGTCTGCCCAGGGTGATTCCTGAACGCAAAATTATAAGTGAGCCCTGAGGACAGCTGGGTGGAGCCCCGAAACAAAACAAGGCAGAAGCACCCTGTGTGTGGGAGTAGAAGGCTCCGGTTATGGCCAAACGCCAGCGTATGCTTTGTGAAGGCATAGACAAGACCGACTTGCAGGCAGAATGTGTTCTGGGGAGACATTGGGGTGACCTCATTGGGTTTTGGAAATTCAGGTCCTTGTACCCTTGGCCTCTGCTTTCCCCAGGAGAAAGCCTTGGGGCCACTGGTTGCCTGACCTGACTGGTTCTAGGAGCCTCAGGCAGCTGCTGTGGAACTCAGATGCCCACTTTCCCCCCAGCTGACCATCGATGGGTTCGGTTTGGGGTTTGGGAATGCCTCCTCCTCACACAGGCACCATCTGAGGCAATCTGACTGTGCCCCTACTTGTTCTCCATGAAAGAAGAGTGTCCCCAATTACCCTGGAACCTCTCAGAACCTCTCAGGACAGAGTTACCCCATGCCTATACCAGAAACTAGCCCACTCCTGAAGTGTGACCATCTCAAGGATGTGGTACTTTCTTTTTGTGGGGAAGTGGGGAGAGAGTCACACCCGATACGGCTCGGGGTTACTTCTGGCTCTGTGCTCAGGACTTTCTCTCAGAGGAGCTTGAGACCATAAGGGATGCTGTGGTTGAACCCAGGTTGGCAGCGAGCAAGGCAAACATCCTACCTGCTGTATTATTGGTCTGGCTTTTTCAGGCATGTTCTTTAGCTCTGTAGGGGTTGGGGAGAGCATTTGGAGGTTAGATGCTTAGATGAGGACTAAGACTGAGGAGGAGGTGGGAACCCTGGAGCTCAGCGCCCCCTCCCTCAGGCCTGTGTCAGCATTTCTGAGGTTAGCATAATTACTGGAGTGGCTTGGAAGTTCCCGGCAGAGAAAAGGACCCTCCAACTTCAGTCTCAGTGACTGGAGCGAATGGTTAGAATGTCAGGGTTTGTTGCCCAAGGATGTGGGTGGCTTAGCCTAGGAACATCAGGATGGCTTTCAGCTGTAAAGGATGACTCAGTAGCAGGTCTCCTGGATGGTTTTACAAACAAGACAGCTGTGGCCTAGGAAGAGGAAGTGGGGTTCAGAGAGATAGTACAGTGGAAAGGGCACAACCCAGCTGACCTGGGTATAGGATATGTACCCTATATGGGGTATAGGGTCCCTGATGCCCACTGGGAATGATCTATGTGCAGAGTCAGGAATAAGCCTTGAATACTGCTTGGTGTGGGTCTCTTCTACCCACAAAAAAAAAAAGAAAGAAAGAATAAAATGACTTTGTCTAGGGTTTCTCATAACTTGGTTGATTTGCTAATAACTACATTATAGCCACTTCTGTTTTCCCATGGCTTATCCGCTAGGAGTATGGTTTGCTTTTTGTTGTTTTGGCATTCTTTTTTTGTTTTGTTTTGTTTTGTTTTTGGGGATCACATCTAGCTGTCCTCAGGATCACTACTGGCAGTGCTCAGAGGACAATTAGTGATATCTGGAACCAAAGCCAGATTGGCTGCATGTAAGGCAAGTGTCCTACCCACTGTATTATCTCCTCTCTGTTTTGGGGGAGCATCTCTAAGGCATTAAGGTGCTTTAAGGTGCTCAGGTGACCATAATGACCATACTGTCAGGGATTGAGTGATCTCTGTGTAGAGCCGGGAGTAAGCCCTGAACACCACAAGGCAAATGTGTGCAAGGCAAGTACCTTATCCTTGTACTAGCTCTCTAAGACTTGGATCTTTCAAATTTTTGAGGTGGTTTACAAAAAGGAGAGTGTTCAGAAATTAGGAAGGGAGTTAAAAGGCTCTTGCCTTGCATGTAGCCACAATTGTTTTGACCCTGTTTGAAACTCTGGTACTGCATACTCCTCTAAGCCCTGTCAGGGGTCACTTCTGAGCACAGAGCCAGGAATACACCCCACAAACACATCAGAGTATGGCCCCAAAACCACACCAGACCAAACCAAAACAATGTCCGAAGACAAATGACAGGTCTCTGAAAGTCATATTTCAAACTTGGATCTTTATGTCCACCATAAAGCAATTTTGGAGCCCAGCCATGGTTCACCTGTCTCTGGTAGTCTGTGTGTTTGTGAATGGCCACAGAGCCGGCTCAATGCATTTTGAAAAGCTGCAACTTCTTGCTCTTGAGCACCTTGCAGAAATATTGGGCACTCCTTGATTTTCATATCAGTGGAGGGGGGACTTGAACATGGAGCTCCATTTTCCTGACCAAGGTTGGCATGTTCTTTTTTTGGGGGGTTGTCATATTTTGCAGTGCTCAGGGGACCAAACCAGATGGGATGCTGAATTGGGCCCCGGCAGGTTGGGTGCATGCAATGCAAGCATCCTACCTGTTGTACTATGGCTCTGACCTTGGAATATTCTTTCTGTTCCTTTTTTATACAGTGGCTACTCCCGAGGTGGGTGGTGGTGGCAGGGCATAGGGAGCCAGGGGCCATGGTTAGGACCTCATACATGCTTGGCGTGTCCTCTGCCAATTGAAACACCTTTCTGTTCTGTGCCCCCACCCATTTTTTAGGTGGCGAGGGGACCCATACCTGCCACTGCTCAGGGATTACTTCTAACTTAAGTGTTCAGGATAGGGCTCGATGTTAGGTTAGCCCCCTTCAAGGCTAGCAGTGCCTTAGCTACTGTACAATTTCTCTGGCATCCTGAGTGTTCCTATTTTAAACTTAAGCCTCTGAGACCCTCACTGGAAGCACTGGCATAGGGGTTTGACTTGGATAGAGGGGGCTGGGGGGTCAGGCTCAGTGAGGAAGAGTGGGTCTGTCATTTCTGCTTCTCCTGAATATCTCAGACCTGCCAGTTGTCAGCACCATAAATGTGCCTGAAGATGGCACAGCCTGTGATGCCACTCTCTAAATGGCAAGTGGCAGCCAGACTGTGGATGCTGAGTTCCTTGGGAACTTTAGTCACTAAAGGCAAACCTTTGAGCTGGAGAGAGTATAGCAGGGAGGGCTTGCCTGCAGCCAACCCTGGTTCCATCCCTGTCACTTATATACTGTCTCCTGAGCAAAGAGCCAGGAATAGCTACTGACCACTGCTGGGCACCATCTCCACATCCTCCTCTTCCACTCAATTAAAAAAAAAACCTACTAAAAAATAAACACAAAAGCAAAACTGTTAGGAAATTCCTACTGAGAAGGCCAGGGAGAAGGCTTTATATGTTTTGCATATGAAACCCTGAGTTGGATCTGCATTTATTACAGAAATCTGCATTATTACAGAAAGGAAACACGAAAAGAAGTACCCACTTAGGTCCTCAGTGTATTGTTGTTTATTTTGGGGAGATCCTCTTGGGTGATACCTGTGAGCCCTCTATGTAGGGAACCCGGAACCAGTACATATAAGACATGTACTGACTTTATCCCATCTCAGGCTCAGGCTGTGGTGGTGATTTTTTTGCAGATTCTGTTTATGGCCCTATTTTTCCAGGCCCTATTTGGCTGCCAGTGTGGACTGGGCAACTAATGATCAGTATGCCCCTGCGTGGTGCTCAGTGCTCAGACCTGTTCAATGCTAGGTGCTCAGACCTTGCTCTATGTTTAGTGTTTAGGCCCTGATGATTAAGCCCAGCTGCTCTTACCTCCACTGTTAACTCTTTGTTGTTACGTTTTGGGTCATACCCAATGGCGCTCAGGGCTTATTCTTGGTTTCCTACTCAGATTACTCCTGACAGAGATCAGGTCCAGAGTATGCAAGGCAAGTAAGTGCCTTAACCTCTATACTCTGTTTCTGGCTCCACTATTTTTTTTTTTTGTTTGTTTGTTTGCTTTGTTTTTGCGCCACACCCGGCAGCACTCGGGTTACTCCTGGCTCTGCACTCAGAAATCGCTCCTACCAGGCACGAAAGATCATAGGGGATGCCGGGATTCGAACCACCATCTGTCCTGAATCAGCTGCATGCAAGCCAAACGCCCCACCACTATTTTATCTCTCCGACCCCTCCTTATTTATTTATTTATTTATTTATTTATTTATTTATTTATTTATTTATTTATTTATTTGGCTTTTGGGCCATACCCGGCTGTGCTCAGGGGTTACTTCTAATTCTGAACTCAGAAATCACCCCTGACAGGTTCAGGATGCTGAGAATTGAACCCGGGTTGGCCCCGTGCAAGGCTTTGCCTATGGCTGGGCTATGTCTCTGGCCCCCACTATTCTTTTTTTTTTTTTTTTTTTTCCTTAAAAAGAAGTTTCTCATTTGTTCTTGTTTTCTTCTTAGCCTATTACCAGCAGATAACTTTGTCTGGCTCCAATAAATAGTCAGTTACTTTTTGTAGTCTTTTTTTTTTCTTTTGGGGTCACATCAGGTCATGTTCAGGGGCTACTTCCAGGTCTGTGCTTGGGGTTCACTTCCAGCAGTACCCTTGAGGTACCAAGCAGTGCCAAGTATCAAACCCAGGCCTCCTGCATGCAAAGCATGTACTCAGCCCTTTGAGTGGCCTCCCCAGCCCCTGTATTATTTTCTTTTCCTTGCATTGTTGCTTTTTCATAAACAGAAAGTTAGTTCACTTCTAAGGCTCTGTGATCACATGAGACTGAAAAACAAAATACAACCCAGAACACCCAGTTTGCATCTGGCAGGAGGGGGGAGGCCACATTGGTTAATGTTTCATCTTCCTGCTCCCTAAGCCATGTGGTAAAAGGAAAAAATGCCTGCAGGACCGAGAATGGAATTCTAGCTACAAGGGGCCTCCGGAGGCTGTTTTTGTCCCAGGAATTCCCAACTCAGGTTCTCCTGAGTCAGATTGGGCTGGCCCAGAAGTGGGTTCTGCTGGGAGGATGGGGCTGTGTGTGTGAAAAAAAAACAACACCCAGGTCTCATGGAATATCCTTCATGAGTCCCGGGCAAGCCTCTTTCTTCCCAGGGATAGCATCCTATTAAGCACAGGCCAAGAAACCTTTCCAAGCTCGCCTGCCCCCAAAGCATCAGTTTGTCAGGTCAGCAGCAACTCAGTGTTTAAAGAAAATTTTGGGGCTTGAACGGTAGTACAGCATGGGGGGAGGGCACTTCCCTTGCACGTGACCTATATGGGTTCAATTTCTGGCATCTCATATGGTCCCCTGAGCACTTCCAGGAGTAATTCCTGAGGGCAGAGCCAGGAGTAACCCCTGAGCTGCACCGGGTGTGGCCCAAAAACAAACAAAAAAAAAGTGCAGAATTTTCCTTCCCCATCTAGCTGGCCAGCACTTGGAGGAAACACAAATAATGCAGGCCCTAGGAAGTGCTTAGAAGCAGCGTAGGAAAACAGGCCTTGCATGTTTGAGTATTAGGGAGTGGAGGAGGGGAGTTAATCTGGGAGCAACTGCTTGAGCCCTTAATTAGAGGGGTGTAAGCAGGACAGAATGAGGCTGGCTGGTAACTTGTTAAAACAGTTTCCCCAGCACCAGCCAGAGGAAGGAAGGAAGCAAGCAAGCAAGAAGGAACGAATTCAAGAATTTTAATGGTTGTAATTAAGTACGGCAACTATGAATTGTTTCGGGGCTTAATTTAACCTTATCCGAGGAGGCTCCAAGTTGCTACTTGCTCTGTGTCCTGAACTTGGGTGATTTCTGTGGTCAGAGCCATGGGACACGTTTTGGGGTTCGAGGGCTGCAGTGCAGCAGCTTTGTGTTTTGTTTTTTTTTTTTTTTTTTTTTCAGAAAAATCTCAGCAATGGCCACACTCCTGCCTTTGAGTGGGGGATGGGGTTGGGGGACAGGCTGTGAGAACTGTAAGTGCTGCACTGCCCTTTGCAGACACTTGTGTTTATTTATTCATGTATTTATCTTGTTTTTTTGAATCATACCTGACAGTGCTCAGGGGTTACTCCTGGCTCTGACTCAGAAATCATTCCTGACAGTGCTCAGGGGACTAGTGATAGGGTTCAAACCCAGGTCGGCCACATGTAGGCAAGTGCCCTCCATACTGCACTATTGCTCCAGCCCCCTTTTTGGGGACACTGTAGGGACATGAGAAAGGAGGGAAGGAAACACCTACTAAATCCCCTCTCTCTTCCTCCCCCAGATCTATCGGATTCCACATTGTCTTACACTGAAACAGAGGCCACCGGCTCCCTCGTCACAGCTCCGGGGGACTTCTCAGGTGGGTCCATCTTCCTGGCGTTTCATGACACCTATCATCATTGTGGGTGGAGTGGGCATATGAAGGCAGAGATTGAAGATCTTTGTGATTTTTCTCCTTTTCCCCTCTCTCATCCACATGGGATTGCCATTGTACCAAGGCCAGTTTGGTATTGAGACTGGGACTGGAGGAGTTCTTTGGTGCCATGTCTGTCACCTGCAGCTGTCTTTGGGCCAGGTGTCCTCATGGAACTGGTTAGAGGCTCGGTTTCATTCCCACTGATGGGCAGTGAAATGGATGTCTGTGTGCATTATTCTTGTTGGCCTCCCCTCTGTCCTATGTTCCATGGAAGACAAAGGAAGGGTCACAGGAATTGAAGTATGAAAGGAATAGAGGGCAGGGTTGGCTGGGGGCACTGTAGCAGGCCAGGTTTGCCAAATGCCCTGTCTGCTGGGCCCAGAAGCAGAGAGGACCCTGGTTTAAGACATCTCCCCACTTCAGTGAAGAGTCCATCCTGGGGGGCCTTTCCTTCTGAAGTGAGGGTGGTAGTGACTTGGGGGTACTGAGTTTCAAGAAGGACCTGTGGCCAAAGTTAGTTGAGTGTGGGGGTCGGATGTTAGGCGTACCTGTGGGGTTTGTGACCCATGTCTAAGCTGGTTGGCTGGACTGACAACCTCTGAGCTTCTCATTGGGCATGACTGAACCTGGACTGTCACTACTGGGCCTCTGTGCATTCGGTTCTCCATCACCATAGCAACTGCAGCATCCAGCAGAATTGGGTGTTTGACCACAGCTTCAATCCGTGCAGCCTTCTTGTAGCTCAGGCCACTGTGCTCTATCGGGAATGTCTTTCCCACAAGTGTTGTGGGAAATTCTGGTGCCTCTTAGGGTGATACTGCCTCCTTCGTTTCACCCATACTCCACAGCCGTGGGGAGCCTGTCTGTATCAGGTCTGGATAGTGGAGGCCAGAGAGGAGAGAAGGTGCCACATTTTATACTTAGGGCAGTGCCAGTTCTGAGCTTTCGCTTTACTTCGTCCTATTTGCTTCCAATGGCTGCTGGTTGCTCCTGGGACTCATGTGCTTTTCTTCTCTGCCTTTTGACACAACTCAGTTAAGCATTTTGGGGTGTGTGAGAAGCCCTGAGCTGAGTAACTTGATTGTGTTTGGTTTTAGTTTGGGGCCATATGTGTGTGGAATTACGTGGGGACCGCTCCTGTTTTAGCTCCTGCAGGGTCCTCAAACTTTTTAAACAGGGGGCCAGTTCTCTGTCCCTCAGACCATTGGAGGGTCTGACTCTATAAACAAAACTTATGAACGAATTCTTATGCACACTGCATATATCTTATTTTGCAATGAAGAAACAAAACAGACACAAATACAATATGTGGCCTGCGGGCCATAGTTTGAGGACCACTGGTTCAGGAGGTGCTCCAAGAGGTTGCTCAGGAGACTGAGCCAGAAATGTAATGCCAGAAATGGACTCTGGACCTCCTGCGTGCATAGCACATTCTCCAACCCACAAAACCATCTCTTGAACCAGTGTTTGTCTTTGTGGTGGGGTGTCATGGGTAGGCTTGAAGCTAGAAGCTTCTAGATACTTGTGCATGTGTGAGTGTGTTTCCCCACCAGCCCTCAGGATGTGTTTTCTAATTTAGGTGGATCTATCACTGGTTAGTTGAGCTCCTGGGTGCCCCTGGCCATCACTGACTCCGGTGGAGGTATCTGCACCTTTCCTGGACTTAAAAGACCTAGTCCTTGGGGCCAGAGGGATAGCATGGAGGTAGGGTGTTTGCCTTTCAAGCAGAAGGACAGTGGTTCGAATCCCGGCATCCCATAGGGTCCCCAAACCTGCCGGGAGCGATTTCTGAGTGTGGAGCCAGAAGTAACCCCTGAGCTCTGTGGGTGTGACCCAAAAACCAAAAACCAAAAACCAAAAAAAGACCTAGTTCTTGATCTTGGTCATCAGAGATAGCTATCAAGAAAGAAGTGTCCCAAGTTTCTGCAGATGGCTCATTCCCTCAGATCTGGGGCTGTTAGGGTTGGCTGCCTTGGGAGTCCAGTGGGTCTGCTTGGAATGCCCACAGAACCCAGTGGCTACCCTTGACTGCGAGTGAATCCCGTGCTTTAAAGAAGAGAATTGGACACTCCATATCTGTAGGATTCCAGGGGCTGGGGGAACTGGGAGAAAAGTAAATGGTAGCCCATGGCAGGACCCAGGTCTGGCAAGCTTTGCTTGAGTTCTGGGTTGTCAGCGAATGGATCCCCCAGCATGGACTCCAGATTCTTTTCATAGGATTTAGAGCTGTGGGTCCTGGCTGTCCTGTCCTGGAAGCCCACAGATTTGGGGGGAATAGCTGTTTACTTGGAGCACAAGCCCAAGGAGGAAGTTCTGGAGGGCTCCAGCTGGGGTGGATAGAGCTGTAGTGAAGGGTTCTGCCCTAGGCCAACTGAGAATGGAATTAGGAAGGTGAGGGTGGGCGGGGGAAGATTTTTTATTTTTCTTGTTTTGGGAGCCACATCTGGTGATGCTCAGGATTTAGTCCTGGTTCTGTGCTCAAGGATCACTTCTGGTGGACTTGGGAAATTAATTATAAGGCATGTGGGAGATTGAACCCAGGTCAGCCACATGCAAGTCAAAGTGCCTGACCTACTGTGTGTACTGTCGTTCTGTCCCATCTGGTGGGGGAGTGTTATGTCCAAGGATGGAAAACAGATGTTTACTGATACCACCTTGCCCTTGCTGCAGGATGTCTCATTCCTCTCATTGTCTCTTCACTGCATCCCAGTGAGACACTTTGGAGTGTTTGTCTGTCCCCCACACCCCTCATCTATAGGTGAGGTGTTAGCTCACGGCTGCCTGGGCTGTCCCAGAGTGAACAGCCAACCAGGATTGTGGTATCGGTACCAGCCATGTGCTGCCCTTCCAGTACCTGGAGCCAGCGGACCCTGACCAGCTCCCAGCATCCCCAAGCTGTGAGGCCAGGCAGGGAGAGTGACCATGAGGATGCTTGGGGCATCGGCCTTATCGGGATGTGGGGTAGTGTTGGGGCCAGGCCTCTACTCACTATATGGACTGTAAAAACTTCTCAGAATGCCCCAGACAGCATCAGCCAGTGGCCCTGAGGGTTGGCTGTTCCCCGAACCTGGCTCTTCCGAGGCAAGGGGAACCCCACTCCCCCTATTTGCGTTCGTCTCATACAATGACAATCACAGCTTCTGGCCTGGAACTGGCTATTTTTATGCAGTTCCGAAGTCTGTGTTCCACTTTCCTGTTCTGCATTTGAGGGCACTTTGGGGAATGGCAGGGGATTTTCAAGGCTCAGTCACAGCTGGAAAAGACAAGGACACGGGAGGTGGGGGTGGGGGGACAGTGGGCCTGCAGCCCATTCTGGCTTAGCCTCGACTTGAAGCTTTCTTCTCCATATCGGTCCAGATTGAAAACCAGAGCTCCCTGGGTCATGGCCAGGTGAGGGGCAGTCAGCACTCCCACTGAACTCCAGGCTCTCTCCAGAGTCCAGTGGGATTCGGGCAACATTAAAAACCAGGGCTCGGGCCCGGAGAGATAGCACAGCGACGTTTGCCTTGCAAGCAGCCGATCCAGGACCAAAGGTGGTTGGTTCGAATCCCGGTGTCCCATAGGGTGCCCCGTGCCTGCCAGGAGCTATTTCTGAGCAGACAGCCAGGAGTAACCCCTGAGCACCGCTGGGTGTGGCCCAAAAACCAGGGCTCCTTACTGGCAAGCCTTCAGCTCCATGGTTCTCTGGTTTCCTTGCTCATTTAGGGTCTGGGCTGCTGCATGCTCCCTTCCTCACTGTTTGAAGTCCCACCAGGTCCTCACAGGCAGAATGAGACACAAACAGGAACAATAAATGTCACTGCTTCCTGCACATGCTGGGAGGTGCCAGGAAAACTCCTCAGAAGAGGTGACCTCAAAGTTATTTTATTATTTATTTATTTATTTATTTATTTATTTATTTATTTATTTATTTATTTATTTATTTATCTATCTATCTATCTACAAGGAAAGGATTTGGAATATACCTGGTAGGTGCTTAGCACTTGCTTCTGGTTCTGTGCTCAGGGATCACTCCTGTCAGTGATAACCAGATGACCTTATGCAGTGCTCAGGACTGAACTCAGGTCAGCTTCATGTAAGGCAAGTGCCTTTACCTCTGTACTCCCTTTGACCCCTCCATTTTGAATTACGTAGGACAGATGGGAGTCTGCCGAGGGGGTGAGATTGGGTCACACATTCCCAGGTTGAGAATAACAGGTGCAGAGGTCTGGAGGTACAGAACCAGTTATCAGAGAAGTCTGTTTTGGGGGGAGGAGGAGATACATCTGGACATGTTTAGGGTTTACTCCTGGCACTCAAGAATCACTCTTAATAGTGCTTGGGGTATCAGATGAGGTGCCAGAAATCAAACCCGGGTTAGATGCATTCTGTACTATCACTCTAACCCCAACCCCATCCAAAGGATTTTCTGAAGGACTGGGAAGTATAGAAATGAGGCAGAGAACTGGAAGAGAGGATTTAGGCCACTCACAACAGTGCTGAGGGCTGCTTTCAGGTCAGTGCTCAGGGGTTATTCCTGGTATTCTTGGCGGCAGGGATGGGGGAAATCATGCTGTACTGGAGATCTAATCCAGGGCCTTACACATGCAAGTCATGTGCTTTCTCTTGACCTTTTAAGAAGGGATTATGTAGGGCCAGAGCATTGCATTGCACGTGGCAGACCTAGGTTTAATCCCTGCCACCAAATATGGTCCCCTAACCACCTGAGTGTAGCCCTAAAACAAAATAAGCAAAAAGTAAAAAAATAAAGAATGAGTCAGGTAGGTCCACAAAAAGGGTCCTGCTGGATGAATTTTCAATGTTCTGTACTGGACACTCAGCCCTTGGGGAGCTCTGGCCTGCAGGATAGACTACAGTCTAGCACGGCCCTGAGGATGGCCCATATCCGGCCTGCCATCCTGGGATCAGGAGGATTGGTCTGAGGTCCACTATAATGTAAATTCATACTTACACCAAGTAATTTCATATGCAAACTCACACTTGAGACTGTGGAACATGCATCAGCTTCTGCTGTTCTTTGTTTTTATTTGAGGGGAGGGTTTGGTCCACACCTAGCTCTGTTCTCATCAGCAACTCTAGGTGATGCTCAGGGAACTATATGTGGTGCCGTGGATAAAATCAGGGTCTACCACGTGCAAGGCGAAATTCTTAATCTCTGGACTATGTCGCTGGTCAGTACTGCATTTTTGTAACTTCAACGAACTATAGGACTTTCTTTTATTAAAACTTTCCTGTGTCAGGCCTGAGTGATGATACAAAGGACTGAGTACATGTTATGTATGCTGGAGGCCCAGATATTGTCTTCTGCATCATCTGGTGCCTTGAGCATCACTGGGAGTGACTTCTATGCACCACCGGGGATGGCCTCCCTCTAAAGAAAGTGATTATAAACATGCTGAAAACCTCTTCCATGTGTATCAATGCCCCCTGCTTCCCGAAATGAGTGTTTGAGGCTGGGTAGGTGTGGTGAGGAGCAAAGGTGGCATGGTGGACCAGGGAACACACTGTCTTGGATGTGCTGGGTCAGAGGTCTGGCTGACCTGCAGTTTGGGTAGTAATCAGAGAGGTCTGGTCTGGATTTGGACCTTCCTGACCTCATAGCATCAGGTGAGTCCCTCACAGTATTGATCTGTGCTCAGTGATCCCTGGGGTCACCCAGTCCTTCCTCTGGGGGTTCCTCAATGTGCTTCTATAGAGGGGTGGGTCCAGCTTTGGGGCCTTACAGTGTATCCAGATATCTGGAACTTCTGCTCATGTTAGGGGCTCATTTTCCGAAAGCAAAACTGAGATAAGCACAGGGAAAAGAATGGATAGGGATGGGACACAGATGTGTCTTGCAGCTTCCCCATGACCCCACATCCCACAGCATTCCAGCTTGAGGGCTAGAATGGGGGTAAACTGAAGGCTGCTGTATGTCCAGACTGTTCCCTATTTGGGGTAGCCAGTCAGTAGATGGATCTACTTCGCACCCATGCCAGGTGACACAAAGTGAAGAAAGATGGACTTTCCATGCTAGGAGCTGATTGGGAAGGGTGGAGCTAGACAGCACTCAGAAATGTGGGCAAGACCCAATGCTAGCAGGGAATCAAGAACAGGGCATTCTTCAGCTTCCAAGAGTAAGTGACTAAGTGACTTTGAGTTGGGTTTTGCAGGACCAGAAAATATAGATAATCTGTCAAGATGGAAGGAAGCCCCCTTAAGGAAGGGGAAGTGACTAGAAGCAAAAGGTGTGTTAAGAATGTATTTGTAGGGGCCGGAGAGATAGCATGGAGGTAAGGCGTTTGCCTTTCATGCAGGAGGTCATCGGTTCGAATCCCGGCGCCCCATATGGTCCCCTGTGCCTGCCAGGAGCAATTTCTGAGCCTGGAGCCAGGAATAACCCCTGAGCACTGCCAGGTGTGACCCAAAAACCAAAAAAAAAAAAAAAAAAAAAAAAAAGAATGTATTTGTGGGGCCGGTGCAGTGGCGCTAGAGGTAAGGTATCTGCCTTGCCAGCACTAGCCTAGGACGAGAGCGGTTCGATCCCCTGGCGTCCTATATGGTCCCCCAAGCCAGGAGCGACTTCTGAGCGCATAGCCAGGAGTAACCCCTGAGCATCACTGGGTGTGGCCCAAAAACCAAAAAAAAAAAAAAAAAAAAGATTGTATTTGTGGGGAAAGAGGAGAAAAGGTGGTTGTAGTCCGATTGTCTTGAATTGAATCTTCTGGAAAGGGAGCAAAGGGATTGTCAGGCTCTACTAGGTCTACTAGGTCTGACCTTGGGGAGAATTGACTAGAAGAATGAGATGGATAAGGCCAACCAAGTGAGTTTCTGGAAAGAGGCTGGCCCAGCAGAGGCCTCCAGTCTTCTCCAGTCTTCTCCCTCTTCTCCAGTCTTGGGGACTCTCTTTTTCTCTGGGCTGTGAAGCAGGTGGTGTATGCTCTCAGACGAGTTCACCGAGGAGGCACGAAGTGACCGTGTGGCCTCAGAGTTCCCCAGACACAGATGATGGCAGTTCAGATGATAGTATTGGCAGGGCTAAAGTCGGCCTGCCTCATCTTTGAAATAGGGATTCACATGAGGCAGCTTTTATGGGACTTATGCTAGACCCCTTCAGTCATGGCCAGAGGACCATAGGATAGCTTGATCAGGAAGGTGGTGGTTCTGGACTGGTCCCCAGCACAGGGCCCAACCTGTCGAGAACTGAAGGGAGAGAGTGTCACCCAGTGCAGAGAGATTCCAGAGAAAAATAGAGATGTACTTTCATAGGGAATGATCCCACTTAGAGAGCAACTGGCTTGTGTTTGTCATTGGAGTCCTCCCCAGACTCTTGTGGTTGCTCCAGTGCTCCTGGTACGTGTTCCCCACGTAATGTTGGGGTCACACACACGCAGGTCTGTGTCTACCAGTGCTGCCCCAGCTAGCAAAGTGGTCTTGATAGAAAGAACTGAAGTGTCAGGATGATAGTGAAGCAGGTAGGGCATTTGCCTTATAACTGGCCAACCTGGGTTTGATCTTCAGCATGTCATGGTCCCCCCCACAGCATCGGAGTGGTTCATGAGTGTAAAGCTCTGAGCATTTCCAGGTGTGACCTAAGAAAAAAAACAAACCAAAAATATAAAACAAAACCTCTGGACTAGAGCAGCACGCAAAGAAGCCTCTGCAGGGTTGTCCAAGGTGTGGCCTGTCACATCTGCACCCCAGGAAGATGCACTCTCGGCTCCCATTCTTCTGTTATTCCTGTGGCCCCGGTGCCTCTGAGAAGAAGCTGAGGGCCCAAAGGCTGTGGATGAAGCCTGGCCCCTAACTAATTCCTGATTACTGGGGCTACCCACCTCTGTCACCAGGGAACCCACAGGTTTTCTGAGGGGACCTGAAATTCCAGAAAATGCACTTGGTTGCCTCCAGCCTAATCATAGCCATCTGTCTGCTAGACTCACAGCTTGCCTACTGCTGTCCCTGCTGGCACCCTCCCCCCACCCCCCAACCCCTGCATCTCCAACAATTGGAGGCACACTTAAAAGTTTCCTTGTCAGGGCACCACCGTGCTTGCCAAAAACGCTTCCTTTGATGCAGAAAATATAGCCCGAAGGTACTTTGTCAGATGTTTTTATATTAAACATTCTCCCTCCATGGCCCTTGGCCACTGTGGGAAGCGGTGGTGAGACATTGCTTTTCCAGTTGCCCTTGGTGGAAAAAATTCCCAGTTTTCACCTGGCTGCTTCCCCCTAGGCAGCTCTCAGTCCTGACCAGAGCCTGGCACTTCCAGCCAGAAAGGGTGAGGCCTTGAGGGCTGGCACCTCTGTGGACCAGCAGCCATGATGACCTGGGGGTGGGTGCTTGTCTCACCCCATGCTAGAAGTTTCTGGAAGAACAGAGGTCTCATGACTGGAACAGACTGGAACAGACATCAAAGCGACCGACCCAGACTGTGGGGCGACTCATGGAGGAGACTTGAACTGATCCTTAGCTGAAGAGGTGGGAGTGTGGAAGCTGCTGGATTGATTTCTTTGCGCGGGGCTGGGGATGGGACTCTGTGTCACCCAACTGTGAAGTTGCTATTGAATGCCTCCTGAGCCTGGAAACTTTTTCTTTTTGCTTTGCTTTTGGTTTTTGGTTTTTGGTTTCTGGGCCACAGTTGGCAGTGTTCAGGTATCACTCCTGGTGGGACTCGGGAGACTGTATGGTACTGAGGCTTGAGCATGGATTGGTCATAGGCAAGGCAAGTGCCTTCCTTTCCCATTGCACTGTTTTCCTGGCCCCTAGAAGCTGCTTTAATTTGGGTTGTCTTGGGCAGAGCATGGGAAAGCAGAGTATCATGCTGTGGGTGCTGGTTTGGATATACTGGGCACAGGGAAAGGTTGCTGGCAGCTGTGGTCAATGAAGTATGCTGGGCAAGGCTACATGGCTATCTGGCGTCCTGCCATCTCTTTGCAGAATAGGGTGAACCAGGCACCTGGTAGGCAGGTCTGTGGATAAACTGTCCTTTTTGGCCAGCCCCTCAGAATGTGTGTGCTTGGGAGTCCCCAGAACTCTTCCTCCCTAGGCTCTGCCTGTTCACTTTTTCTTTTCTTTTGGTTTTTGGTCACACCCAGCAGCGCTCCAGGGATTACTCCTGGCTCTATGCTCAGAAATCACTCCTGGCAGGCTCAGGGGACCATATGGGATGCTGGGATTCAAACCACCAACCTTCTGCATGCAAGGCAAATGCCTTACCTCCATGCTATCTCTCCGACCCCTGTTCATATTTTTGGTGCAGGTTTGCAGTCGCCTGCCCTACCTGCTGTCTAGTTAGAGGTGCTACATCCCTGTCTTTATTCGAAGTTGTGAAGTTCTCCAGAATCCTCATTCTACTTTGGGCTAAGGGGCCATGTGGGGCCACACCCAGGCCTGCCTTCTAGTTCATGAGAGAAGCGGGCACATTTTCAAAGCAAAGGATTCCAGGGCAGACGTCGGGAGTGAGGCTTGGGGGCTTGATGTAGGCACAGAGCCACAGCTTAGGACCTGGGCTGCAGTGGATGCATAATTAGTTTGCGGGACAGTCTTAGGTGATTTCCGCCAGGATGCCCAGTCTCACAGAGAGACACAGGGTCCCTTGCTTGGGGGAGCCTGGCTACAGGGGTTTCTTCTATTGATGGCCTAAGAGAGGATTTAGGAAAGGCTGAAAGGGTCCAGGCACTTGGGGCGATGGTCTGTCTCCACTCACCTGGCTATCCGGCTGTATTTTAGTGGTCAGTGCCTCCCTCTGGATGAAGGTTAGGACCTTCAGGGCAGAGCCTAGTGGCAGGGCAGAGTCTGGCTCAATCCAGGCCTCTTGCATCCAAGCAGGTACCACCTGCCTTCCCCATCCTGAAACTGGTCCATGGGCAGAGCAATTTGGCCAATGCCTTCTGTGTATTCAGGATCTGGAAGAACTTATAAGAAGGTCAGGCTTCTGTGCCAAAGGCATTTGAGATGGAGATGGCCAAGAGATTTTTTTGCCTACATTTTTCGTCACATATTTTGTAGAATTTTGTAGAAATCCCTCGCTGCAGATTACCTACAGTAGGCTGCAAGTCTGGCTGCTGCTCGGCTGCTGCAAGGCTGTAGAGGTCTAAAGCTGCCAGGGCCCGAAGCTGCAAGGCTCGAAGGGGCCTGTGGGGTGTAGCTGGCAGGCGGGACCTTGTGCCCACCAAGGGACACCAACATGTAGCGACCGCTTGCCAGGGACTGAGAGAAGAGAGAAAGAGAAACTAAGTATACTTTTTATTCCTTCTGGAGTTTGAGACCTGTGCCACCACCCACCAGGGGGATTCTGAGAGAGAGGGAGAGATAGATGGACATGACTGGGAGAGGCCCTGGGACAAGAAAGAAAGATAAAGGTATAGATACAAAGCAGGCAGCATCTCTCCAGTGCTTTTAATTCTGGCCCCCTTGTGGATCAGTAGGCGCTGCTTTTATCACTATCCTGGGCCCCCCTGCAAAGGTCCACATCTTTCCTTTTATCCCCAGATTGACAAGGGATGTGTGTCCCAGAGGCCATGTCCAGGTTCAGCTGTCACTGCAGTGGGGGGTATCCAAGAGATGTGCCCAAGTTCAACTGCCATTACATCAACAGGATGGACATGAGGTCTTTTTGCCTTCATTTTCTGAATTCACATTTTGTGGTCCATATCCAGCTGTGCTTAGGGTTCCTCCTGGCTCTGCTCTCAGGGATCTCTCCTGGTGAGGCTCAGGCACTATAGCATATGGGGGGATCCAACCTGGTCAGCCACATGCAAAGCAGGCATCCTATCTGCTACCTCTCTAGGGTGTTGGGAAGTTCCCAGATGACTGACTTGTGGCACATGTTTAGGGGAATGGAGAAGCTGTCTCAACAGAGCATGGCCATCTTGCCCTTGGGCTGTGGCTGCTCCTTATCTGCCCCTGGTGGTACCTCGTGCCTCTCTAGGCACTGGACATTTAGCAGCATGTTGTCCCCTGGATAGTCCCTTCAGTGTCATCTGATGGTGGGAATGAAGTGGTATGGGACTGCCCTGAAGGTCACAGTATGCACATTTGATGCTCGAAAGCTGACCGGGAGGAGGGAAGAGATGGTGGTTAAAGTGCCTTGTTCCCACACCCAGTGGCAAAGGCTATGGTCAGATCAGTGCCAGGAAGGACATGACTGTCTCTCATTTGCAGCAAGTATGTGATTCTCTGTGAATTAGCGGTGGGGTTAGCCTCCCCTATCCTCTTTATTTGTGGAGGTGGGCATGTTTTAGGTCACACCTGGTGGAGCTCAAGAGCTTACTCTTGGCTCTGTGCTCAGGGATCAGTCCTGGTGGGGCCAAAGGGGGTACCTTATGATATACCTAGGATTGAACTTGGTTTGACTCCATGCAAGACCAGTGCCTTCCCACTGGACTTTCGTTTCCACTTGGGGGTGAACAGTTTAATTAAACTATTTGGGGCCATCAAACCTGCACTGGTGGACAGAGACACTGGAATGATCCTTAGGGCACCTGGGAAGCTCCCAGGTTTGGGTCAGACTTAACCTGCTATAGCAGCACTCTTGTTCTACTCTGCTTATCATCAGCAGGCCTGGCTGTACCGTAGGGGTGCTGGAACCTGCTTTCCCAATGTACTTCATGTCCATGGAGGTGATTCATGAGGTTAGCAAGAAAGAAGGAGTGGAAAGTTGGGAGGCCTCAGAAATCCTGGACCCTCAAGTGCCCAGGACCTCTGTCTGCTCACAGATGGTGCCTAGCCCAACACTTGGATTAACTTGGGACCCTACCTGTCCTCATACCCCTTCAGCTCTGTCTCCTTTTTGAAGGCCCTAAGCAGGGCACTCTGGGAAGAGGGAGAGGAAACTAAACATTGGAAAAGAAGTGTGTTTCCAATAAGCGAGGCCTTTCAGCAGTAGCCAAAACATTACATTCCTGTGCCCTGGGAGCAGCGAGTTTGGCTTGCCACTCTGGGCTATGAATCTTTTTTGGGAGTCGGGTGGGACTCTTGCTTCATTCTGGGAGGGGTGGGGTAGGAAAGACACACACACACACCTCTCACGGACTCCAGCCTCCCCCCCCCCCCACAGGACTCCAGTCCCCAAAGCTAGGGGGTGACTTATCTGTGGGGCCTGCATGCACGCCATCATCTGAGAATCCTTTCTGCACCCACCCCTCCTTTGCTGGGTGCTTTGAAGAGTTTGAGGTGTTTATAGGCCTGATTCATGACCTAGTTACCAGGGCTTTCCACGGAAATCACTTATTAAAGGGGCCACGCTCTCAAGGACATTGCAGTGAAGAGAGGAGGCCTGTTAAAGGTGGCAGACTGGGGAGACAGTCTTGGATGTTGGGGCAGGGGAGACACTCTTATAAAAACAAGGCTCAGACATGCCCAACTCAGGTCCATGAAAACCAGAGGAGAGCAAAGCTCAGGATCCCATCAGACCCAGCTTCATCCCTCTTGTCCAGATGTGGGACATGTGGGTTCGTGGGTTCTGCTGATTCATGGCTTGGGCTCTGCTACTGGTCCAATACCTCCTCTTGGCCCCTTGGCTCAGGGAATTTCTTTGGAAGGAAACATCAAGGCTGAGGCTGCCTAGCTGCCTTTGTCAGGGATGGGTAGGAGAGATGTCTGTAAGAATTTGCCCCATGTTCCTCCACATCCCTCATTGGAAAGGTGCCTCTGGTGCTTTGAGGTATATAGAAAGCTTCTCCTTTCCAGGAAGGCCTCTGGGCTGCTGCCACTTCAAGTGACTTTCCACTCCTGATTTTTGTCTCTCTTTGTCTCTCTCTCTTTCTCCCTTTCTTTTTGTCTCTCTCTTTCTTTGTCTCTCTCTCTTTCTCCCTTTCTTTTTGTCTCTCTCTTTCTTTGTCTCTTCTCTCTCTTTCCCTCTTTCTCCCTCTTTTTCTCTTTTCTCTTTCCTCTCTCCTTTCTTCCCACTCCTATGCAGTACCTGTGCAGCTCCTTCACTGGACTGTCTCTGCACTGATTTTTCACTGTCCTAGCTGGACTGAGAATGCCTTCTGGGCAGAACCCAAGCCTTCTGTCCTTTCAGAATGGGATCAAGAAGCCAGTGGTTCTTGAATCCAGCATTGCTCACTACAGGCGGGAGGATGTGGTTTAGTTTTGACCACCCTCTTCCCTTCCTGGCTCTTCCATAGCAATCAGCACAGAATTATGGTGGCAAAAATCTGAATATCAAACATGGATCTCCTAGACAACAGCTGGTTGGGGAGGGCATTTTACCTTGCATGCAGCTGGCCTAAGTTCGATCTCTAGTTCCATTAATAATCTCATGAAATTTGCTGAGAGTGATCCCTGAGCACAAAAAAAAAAAAAAAAAAAAGCAGCTAAGACATATTCCTGTTCCTTAGTTGCAGTTAGATTCTGTTATTACTTGTTCCCTCACATAGGGCAGAAATTACTGGGTGTAGTTGTTAGGCACCTTTGTCTCCCATTTTGACCCCAGAGCTTGTGTCCTTGAGAAGTCATTTCTTCTCAGGATAGAAATTCCACTGGCCTTGCATCTCATTGACAAGAACTCAGAATAAGCCAACCCCTCCGAGGCTGAAAGGCATTTGCTGGTTCTGCTTGTTTGGGTTTATTAGATGCAGTTGACAGAGGGGAACACATTTGGAAGGTGTGCTCTTCTGTGAATTCTGACTGTGATGGCATACTATCACCCAATGGAAACAGGGAACAAAGTTCTTAGGAGTCTTCTTAGTAGTCAGCCCTGCCTCCCCCAAGTAGCTGGCAACCACCAATTTAATTTCTAGGTAGTTTTATTTTTGTATTTGGGGGGGGGGGGCACAGGGGTTACTTCTGGCTATGCGCTCAGAAATCGCCCCTGGCTTGGGGGACCATATGGGATGCCGAGGGATTGAACCGCAGTTCGTCTTAGGTCAGCCGCGTGCAAGGCAAGCACTTCATCGCTGCTCCACTGCTCCAGCCCCTATTTTTGTCTTTTTCAAAGTAGTCAACAAATTGAGAGCAAGTGACCTCCTGTTCCTTTTGTCTTTCCCTCAGAATAATTTCTGGTGAGCCAGCCAGGCTGCCTGTATGGATTTGTGTGTAGCCCAGGGCTACTTATGACTTTACACTCAGGAATTACTCCTGGTGGTGCTTAGGGACCATATAGGATGCTCGGGATTAATACTGGGTTGGTCCAGGGTGGAATGTAATAGGGGGAGATGGTACACTGGGAGCTGAGGTGCAGATGGCCCTGATGAGGAGTGTACTGTGGAGTAGAGAAATTTCTTACCCTAAATGAGAACACAGCAACTCAAATGGAGTGTGGCTTCTTGCTGAGTTTTGAGTGTCCCTCTCCAAGAGGGCTACTATTCTTTATTTTTATTTATTTTTATTTTTATTTTTTTGGTTTCTGGCCTACACCCGGCAGCACTTAGGGGTTACTCCCTGGTTCTATGGTCTGAAATCGCTCCTAGCAGGCTCAGGGGATCATATGGGATACCAGGATTTGAACCACCGATCTTCTGCCTTATCTCCATGCTATCTCTCCAGCCTCAGAGGGCTACTATTCTAAGATAGGTTTTTCGAAGTTGTTTCCCAGTCTGTGGCTTATCTCTTTATTTTCCTGGTGGAGCTTATGTTTTTGTTTGGGCTACACCTGGCAGGTGCTCAGGGCTTACTGCTGGTTCTGTGCTCTTGGATTACTCCTGGAGATGCTTGACGGACCATATGGGGATCAAAACTGGGTCAGCTACATCCAAGGCAAGTGCTCTACCATCTTTCCCTTGTACTCTGACCCTAGTGGAGCCTTTGAAAGAGGAATTTACAATGTTCCTCAACTCCCATTTACCAATGCTTTTCTTCACAGGCTTTTCTGTATCATTTGAAGAACTCTTAACAAACCCAAAGTTCAAAAAAATTCATTGTTTTCTTCTGTAGTTTCTAGTTTCATGTTTTACATGAATTGAGTTACATTTTGTGTACAGTATATTGTCTAGATTATTATTAGTAGTTTCTTTTTAATACACCCAGTCATTGTTTGACCATTTGTTGAAAAGGATGGCCCTTTTGTTTATTCTGTTGGTGCAGTGGTCCTCAAACTATGGCCCGCGGGCCACATATTGTATTTGTATCTGTTTTGTTTCTTCATTGCAAAATAACATATATGCAGTGTGCATAAGAATTCGTTCATAAGTTTTGTTTTTACTAGAGTCAGACCCTCCAATGGTCTTAAGGACAGTGAACTGGCCCCCTGTTTAAAAAGTTGGAGGATCCCTGGTTTAGGGGCTACTGAGGTTTGCAACCTGCAAGTCTGAGGCTCTCGGACATAAGTCCTTTTTCAAAATTATTTTGACTTCTTTCATATCCAAGTTCATTTTAAAATTAACTTTTACTTCTCTACAAAATCCTTTTGATTCTTGACCAGGACTTCATTGTCCCATAGATCAGTTTGGGCAGAATTGACTTTTTGTTTTGTTTTGTTTTGTTTTGGGCCACACCCGATGACACTCAGGGGTTACTCCTGGCTATACACCCAGAAATCGATCCTGGCTTGGGGGACCATATGGGACGCCCGGGGATTGAGCCATGGTCCATCTAGGCTAGTGCCAGCTAGGCAGACGCCTTACTGCTTCGCCACCAGGCTCCCGAGAATTGACTTCTTGACAAATTGGGTTTTCCCTTCTATGAAGACGGCATAATCCTGCCATAGATTTAGAACTTTGATTTCTTTCACCAACATTTTATAGTTTTCAAAATCCAGATCTTACATGTTATTGTTCAATTGATATCAATATAACTTATGGGGTGGGTTTTATCTTTTGGTACTTTTGGCAAAAATTGTTTCAATTATTTATTAGTAGGATAGAGAAATACCATCTTTTTTAATCTGTCCATTTTGTATGTAGGATTTCAATGGCTCTTGGTGTTTTGCATCCATTATGAAAGGGAGACTTGGGAAGTAGAAGATTCTTTCTCTTCTGGTCTCTTGGTGACATCATCTCTGCCATGTTATTTCTTTGTGTGTGTGTGTGTGTGTGTGTGTGTGTGTGTGTGTGTGTGTGTCACACCCAGCACTGCTTAGGGATTACTCCTGGCTCTGCTCAGAAATCGCTCCTGGCAGGCTCAGGGGACCATATGGGATGCTGGAATTCGAACAACCGGCCTTTTGCATGCAAGGCAAATGCCTTACCTCCTATGTTATCTCTCCGGCCCCATGTCATTTCTAAGACAGCCAAGTGTGAATTGATTTTATAGGGACCCAGGTGGGCTTCTTGGGCTAGTGCCCTCAGCCCTGTGTATTGGTTTACTATTGGTAGGATGGCAAATTGTGGGGAGCTCTGGATCAGATATACTGAGAAGGTTGCTTCCCTAGCACCCCATCTGATAGATGGAATGCCTAGAAGAAAGCCTAGATCTTACCTTAGGAACCCTCATTTCACAGAACCCAGAGACAAGGCACTTGGCAGGGCTGCCCGTTATATGATAGAACATGAGGTCTTCTATATCCAAGCCTAGCCACCCCTGCTCCAGTCTGGAGAGGGAAAACTGCCAGCCCAGAATGCTTGGAGGAAGTGAGAGAGGGAAGGACGAAGAGGCCTGAGAGGCTTCCTTGCCAGCGGTGCCCTTCTGAAGTGGCCAGTTCACTTCTGGCTGTTTTCAAAGTCACAAAGCACCATGCTTAGAAATTCGGGTTTTGGCTGACCTCTCCCCGAGTGTGGAGTTGAAAGGCCTTTGTAACTCTTGGTTTGGAACTGAGTCTGGGCATGACTGGGGAAAAAACTGGAGCCCATTAGTTCTGTTGCAGTTGCATAGTCTGTAGGGGAGGGAGAATGGCTGCATCTCTCCAGAGTGTCTGAAGATGGCTCTGAGTACCAAGAAGAGGCGAGTGTTGGTGGGGAAGAGGATGACACACACACAGAGACAGACAGACAGACAGACAGACAGACAGACAGACAGACAGACAGACACACACACACACACACACACACACACACAGCATGGCTCTTCTGAATGATGTGAGCATAGGGAAAGAAGCTGTGTGCCGCAACCTGACTTTTTCTCTGAACCCAAGAGTTGGTGTTAGGGGTTTTCACTGAAGATTTATAGCAGCAGATGAAAAAGTTATCCAGGGGCTAGAGACACAGTAAAGCGGGAAAAGCACTTACTTGTATGCAACTGATCTTGGTTTCATCCTCAGCATCCCCTGTGCTCCACCAGCAGTGACCCCTCAACACAGAGCCAGGAGTAACCCCTGAGCAGGGCTGGGTGTTGCAGAAACAAAACAAAAACAAAACATTTAGGAAAAGAAGTAAAGGTTCTGGAATAGGGGAGTCGGTGACACCACATTGCAACTAGACTTCATGCTACAGAATTCCACTAGAAGGGACCCTACGCATTGGGCATATAAATACCATGATTCTGGTGTTTTATGCTGGTTTGTGCTTTCTTTGAGCACTGTAGTGGGTCTCTTGGCAGTGCAGCAGCAGCTGGTTGGTGCCCCTACCTAGGATCTGGGCAGAAGGGCAGGCAAGTGCTTTGGCCAGCAGATGGCCATGCCAGCTGGTCTTTCTGTGGCATGCCTCATTCACAACGGAGGGCCACTTGAATCCTGGCAGTGTCCCCACAAGGGTGCTGGGACACAGTCCCAGAGCCCTGGATTCACACAAAAGAGTTGGGAGCTGGATTGACCAGAGTCCGCCGGCCACCCAAGCCAATCCAGACTCTAGGACTGGGCTGGAGCCAGACTTGATGGCATTGTGCCCTCCTGGCTGGCCTCTGTTCTGGGTTCTTTGGCACGGCTGGTTGTTACAACTTTCCCTACGGGCCTCTTCCTTTGGGAGCAAATCAGGGTAGGAAGACAAAACATAGTGGTCTATATATTTTAATTTTTTTAGATATATGTAGTCAAGGACGGAGGGGACACTTCAGTCCAAAGTCACTGGACATGGACACTCCGTGAGGCTGTCTCAATGGTGATGGAGTCAGAGTGGTGTTAGCTTAGCTTGTGTTCTGAGAAGCAGGCCAAGGTGGGGTGGGATCTTGCTCTCTTAGCTGCAGGGAAGGACCATTTCTCTGGAAAAGCCAGTGAGAGAAGCCAGAAGGGCTCAGACCTATGACTGGGTGGCCCACAGCGTCAGCCTGATCTAGGTAGCTCCAGAACTGGGACAGCACCCTTGCTGATCTGACCTGAAGACAAGGAGCCAGTCTCGTTCCATGGCCGTGAGCAAACAGTAGTCCGTGTGCAGCCGTGAGTGGGTGCTACATCCTGAATCACATGCGTGTACGTAGTGTCTCCTGACTCCTAGGATCAGCCTCAATTATACACGTGTTCTGGGAGGTCATGCTGCTGTCCTTTCTGCTGTTGGTGAATGCTTGGAATTTTTCATAATGAGAAAAAAAGTCTCTCCGGAACTGAAACAAGGTCCCGAGAGGAAGGAAGAAAAGGGAGCTTGCAACCACCACCCCCCCTCAGGCACTGGCTGTGTGCCAGAGTCTCACAGACTGTCACCTGGGTTGATCCCCAAATACGGATCTAGGACCGTGATGCAGCCTGACTTAATGAATAAAACCAAACCAAAACGAGATCCAGAGAGATAAGACGGGGCTAAAAAAAAAAAAGTACTTGTCTTGCACGAAGCTGACCTGAATTCGATCCCTGGCACTACATAGGGTGTACCATGAGTCCTGCCAGGAATGATCTCTGAGCATAGAGCCAGGAATAAGCCCTTAATACCACCACCCTCTTCCCCCTAAATAAAACCAGCAAGGTCCAAGATGTCCAGTTGTATTTGAATTTCAGAAGACAAAAAAAAAAAATGAAACAACAAAACCATGTGTTCCAGGTAGAATTTGTGATATGACTGCCATTCAAACAGGACTCTTTAGTCTGATATTTGCTGTTTATCTAGGCATCTTGTACTTTGCATGGCCACCCTGGTAGCTATTTTATAAGGAAGGACACTGAGATTTTTACTCAACAAAGATTCTATTTTCCTATCTGAGACTCCATCTGGCATTACTCAGAGACAACTCCCAGCTCTGTGCTTGGATGTCATTCCCACTGGTGTCAGGAATTGAACCCAGGTCTCTCACATGCAGAGTGTGTTTTGCATATGCTCAGTCACTTGAACAACCTCTCTGGCCCCAAGATGCCATTTTCTCAAGCCTGCTGGGCACAACTGCACTAGTAAAAGGTTTGGGGAAAAGTTATCTTCCAGGACATTCCTAAAGGTGAAATAGACATTGATTTCGAGAGCCTAAGAGTTAGTTCCTGAGGAGAGGGTACTTGTCTTACACACAGCAACCTGCAGTCACTTCCCAGCACCCCAGTTGACCTCCAGAGCCCTACCAGAAGTAATCTCTGATATCAGAGCTAGGAGTAAGTACAGAGCACTGCTGGGTATGGCTCCTAAACAAGGCCTAACCTTCCCCAAGCCAGGGCTATTCATGTGGTCAGACAATCTTCCATGCACTCTGCACAAATGGGAAGGAGCTGGCTGTGTTCTGTGCTTGCTGCCTTTCCCCATGTACTGCAGAGTGAGGCATTGAGGGGAGGAGGTGGGTTCATGTTGAGAGCAGAGAGCTTGGATGGGGAATAATGGTGGTGTAGCTCTGAGAAGGCCCACTTGGACCCTGGAACTCAGAGTCTCCCCCTCCCAGAACTCTACTCTGGATACTGAAAGTAGCATCACTTTCCTCCTTTGAATATAGGCTACAGCCCCTGAAAGGGGCTTGAGCACTTTGTGGGAAGCCCTCTTCCCTAGGGATTAAATAGACTAACCACAGCTTTTTACCCTTTTTCGTTCATTTTTGTTTTTTGGGCCATACCCAGCGGTGGCACTCAGGGTGTGAGTATTCCTGGCTCTGTGCTCAGAAATCACTCCTGGCAGGCTTGGGTGACCATATGGGATGTTGGGGATAGAATCTGAGTCCGTTCCGGTGAGCTACATGCAAGGCAAATGCCCTGCTGCTATGTTATCGCTCTGGCCCCAGTTTTTTAGCCTTTTAACCGGTTTTTAGTATCAGATCCATGGCCTCATGTGCATTGTAGGGTGGCCGATCTAGCTCTCACCAGCACTTGCTCTGTGTTTTTTCTACTTTTTAAAAAATTATTATTTTTTTTTGCCTTTTTTGGGGGGCCACACCCAGTGATGCTCAGGGGTTACTCCTGGATATACTCTGAGAAACCGCTCCTGGCTTGGGGGAACCCTATGGGACGCTAGGAGATCGAACTATGGCCCGTCCTAGGTTAGCATGTGCAAGGCAAACACCCTACTGCTTGTGCCACCATTCTGTCGCCCCCCCCCCCAATTATTTTTTTTTATTAAACACGATGGTCTACAAAGTTGTTCCCAATATGTTTGTTGTTTCTGGCATTCATGGTCCAATCCCATCTCTCTGTGACCTTCCCTCTACCATTTTCCCTAATTTCCCATCCACTCCCAAGCTTGCCCCCTTGACGGACACAAAATTATTTATATTGCTTCTTATAACTATAGCTAATGGAATTTTCGACTTAAGTACAACGAAATTTGTGAACATTGGTATATCTCACAATGCGGTCATTAAGTCACTGAACTTTACTAAGGTGTTTGCTACTAGTTGAGCCTATGTTGTATTTTTGTTTCTTGAGCTTAGTTGGATTTTATTCTCCCTCCACCTCTCATTTGGTGTGCTCCTGCTGGGGTATCCTTATTGAGGAATTCGAAGGTGTTATGTGGCTGAACACTTCAGGAATTCCAGGACCTGTAATATACTGGGCAAGTGAGTTTATATCGTGGCAGCTGTGGGATGCAGGTATGGTCCTGGGGCTTCAAGGTTGTGTGTATGTTGTGGGGGTGACAACTGCCTGTCCCCACTCTGCAAGTATACCAGAGTTTTCAACCTTAAAACCAGTGTACCTGGAGTTTTTAGTTTGGTGTCTCTGCCGAGATTAGTTGTGAATCGGTGAGGTTGGGCTCACTGTTGGCATAGTGGCAGCTATGGGATGTAGAAGTGGCTGCAGAGGCTTCAGCAAGCAGGGCAGGGACTCAGTTTAGCCACTTGGCTTGCATCTCTTCCAAGAATAGTGATGAATCTGTAGAGCTGGATTAATAAGCTTACATGATGGAGGCTGTGGAATGCGGGAGGAGTAAGTTGCATATATCTGCAGCCATGGACACCCTCGTTTTTTGAGCAAGATCTTGGTGTGTTCAAGATAAAAAATTTTTATGGCACCCTTGAGACCATGTGGCACGTTTCTATGCATATGCCTCGCATATGCGGTGGACAGGCCCTCAGCTGACGTAGCTGGAACATGGGCGTGGATTGTCCAGTGGTCAGTGGTGGGTTGGAGTTACGTGTTCATCTTTCTGAGCCTGAGCTTTGCTGCATAAGCCAATGGAAAGGCAGTCCTGGGCTCTCTGCTGGTGCTGTTTCCACCTACCCCACCTCAGAGGTGCTGAGCTGAGGCCAGGGAGGGCAGATGAAGGAGGGGCTGGGAGCTATCCTTATGGTTAGTTTAAATGTGCTATTGGCTGATATTTTTCCAAAGAAATAGCCCAATGGGCCAGAGATATTATATAGTACAGCAGTTAAGGCATTAGCCTTGCATGCATAGACCCTGGTTTGGTTCTGGCACTCCATATGGTCCCCATAGCCTGCCAGGAGTGATTCCTGAGTGCAAAATTCTGAGCAGAGCCCGGTGTGACCCAAAACAAAACAAAGAAAAGAAAAGGCTCATTGTAGAACTTTTGGAGAGGGCTTGTAAAGTGCCACAGATGGATGTGGAACTCCCATAACCCCTCTCTCCAGAGATAACTACTGTGAACATTCTGGCTCATTTGGCCAAAAAAGTTTTTATTTTTCTGTTAAAAAAATACAATTTTATATCCTGCCATTTCCCTTTGCATGACATAAATATTTCCCTATGTCATTAACACGGTCCCAAATCACTGTTTTTGGTGCCCGCCTTCTCTTCTGGCCACTGGGTCTACCAGATGCTGCCTGGAGCATGTCTGCGTGGCCTCCAGTGGGACTGGGCTATGCCCACAGGTAGGCAGCGGCTCCTTCCTCAGGCCTCCGCTGACCACTGCTGTGGCCCAGGTCAGTGCTGGTGCAGGCTGGCAGAAAGAGTGTCTGTGCTTCCTGGAATCCCCCAAGATATAGGGAGGAGGCTTCAGCTCTTGAATGTTCCTTCTGGCCTCTGGGGCTGGTTGGACACACATACTATTCTCACAGGAATCAGCAGCTCAGTGGGGAAGGCAGTCCCGAGTCAGAGTTTACTCGGCTGTAACTAAGTAAGTGCTCTCTGTTCTCTTCTCCCTACACTTTGCTTGGGGGAAACCGAGGCCACGCCACATGAGGTTCTCTGGCAGCTCCCTGGAGGAGGAAGACTCAGGAAATGTCTTCAGAGACTCGGGAGCACACTGGCTTGTCAGCCAGAGAAACCAGCAGTAACGAGCTCATTTCCATCGCAGTGAACTGCATCTCTCTCCAGCTGCCAGACATTTATGAGGCTGGCTGGTTGCCGTGGCCGGAGGCCTCCAGTGGCCCTCATCCCTCTGCCTTCCGGCTGGAAATAATTCATATGTAAAAAATAACAATAATAAGGGGGAAAAAATCTATCCTGGGCTCCTGGTGCCTTAGGAACCAAGTGGGATGATGATGGTGTCTAGCTTTGTCCTGTGAATTCTGGGAGGTTGTCAGGTAGGTTAGCTCCTGCCAGCTCCCCCAAGCATCCCTCCCTCACCTTGCAAAGGGTCAGGGACACCATCTCTCCCTCATCTGCAGAGGGTTGTCCCACTGCCCCCACTGTACCCCTGTAGCAGATCCTGCTCACACTTTAGGAAGAACTGTTAGGCATTTCCATAGGTTCCTGCCAGTGTTTTGGGTTCTTTTCCTCCTCTGGACTGGTTTCTGCACCTGGTAAGAGGGAGGAGCTGGACGATGGCTGTGAAACTTAGTGATCCCCAGTGACATAGAAACTGAGTGCCCGGCCGGAGGGTTTCCTTGGGAAGCAGCCTCATCCTCTGCTAGTGTGGAATTTGGGGTGGTTGGGGAATTTTAGGGGGCGGAGCTTAAATCCCAGCCCCTAAGAGCCTCTCCCTGAGAGCAGACAGGCTCCAACAGGCATAGTTCCAGGTGCCACCACCCCAGCCCTCGAGATTCTGGTTCATTTTGAACCAGGGTCTGGGAGATTTTGATGGCAGAGCTGCCTGCAGTGTGAATCCCATCCTTGCTTCCTTCTCAAAGAGGAGCAGGGTACTAAGGGGTGAAGGGAAATCCTGCTCTCTTAGCACTGTAGCCTCATGCCCCCTTGGCATGCAACCACCATATTGGCTGCTGAACAGTTTTGTGCCTGGGCTGTGGCTGGTCTCTGGAGCCAGCCTGGACTTATGCACAGTGATGGGCCTCTGCCACCCCTTCCTCAGCACCCTCTTTCGTCTCCCTGCCCTCCTACCCAGATCGAGTCCTCTGCTCCAGACCAGAAATCCCTTCCAGGTCCTGCTCTCTGAATTTGCTCCAAGCAAGTTAGTGTACCCAGAAACTTTATCCTCTTAATACACAAGGTTTGATAACCGCTATAGTCTGTGAGGGTGGGTGTGCGAGTTCCTTTCAGTTCCCACCTTGTCAGTGAAAGGTCAAGCTCCTTTCCTGTGTCCTCGCTTCCTGCAGTGGTCAGGAAGCCCTGCCTTCTGTGTGTGTGTGTGTGTGTGTGTGAATGAGTGAGAGCACGTCTGTGCGTGTATGAATGCATGTGCGAATAAGTATGTATCTGTGTGGATGGATATGTGTATTCATCCATGGTGGGAGTATGCACGGACATGTGAGGGCATCCATGGGTGTGTGTGAATACTTGTGTGTATGTGTGAAAATAGGCATGTATGTGAAAGTGTCTGTGCATTACCCATGGTGTATACATAAGTGTGTGAATAAGTGTTCACATAGCATGAAAGTATTGGTTTGCACATTTGTGAACATGTGTCTGTATACATGTGCCATGGATGTATATGCATGTGCCTGAATGTGTGTGTATATGAGAGGATTTGGTGGTCTAGTGTGAGCTCAGTGGACAGAGTGGTCTGCTCCAGGATAGTGGACCTGCTGCAGCTTGGACATTTATGGTCTCTGCCGGTGCCTCCTATGGTGGACAGTGCCACCCCACGGATGGGACTTGTCCAACCTCACTCTCTCTGATGACTCTCCTGGGAAGAGGCATTGACAGGTCTGTGAGCTGGGGCTGCCAAGTCACCACTGGGCATTGCTGACCCTGACCCAAGTCTGCACCCTTCTCACCATGACTTCCCTAAGCTCCATGGCTCAGAGCAAGTGGCTTTTGCAGAAGGCTCCTGGCCTGAGACTGGCATGTGGGCTGGTACATGTCCTAGTTTCTTCCTTGAGTCCTGGGCCCTGAAGTTCATTTCCTTGCCCACTCCAGGCCCTGGAGTTTATGGTTGGATGTTGAGCTGCAGTCTCTGAGCTGGTGTGTTGAGTTGTTTCTGCCTCTGGCAAAAGGGCAACTGCTCAGAGGGGTTCTGCTGGCATGTGGGGGTGCTCACACGGGCCATCTGTTCCCCACTGTCACTCATGAGAGACAAGAAAATGAAAGAAGTATGGGGCCGGAGAGATAGCATGGAGGTAAGGCATGCTTCATGCAGACCTTCATGCAGAAGGTTCAAATCCCAGCATCCCATATGGCCCCCTGAGCACTGTCAGGAGTGACCCAAAACCCAAAAACCAAAAAAAGAAAAAAGAAAAAGTAAATGGTACTCGGGTCATTTTGGTTATGGAGGTGCTGAGGGCCATTCAGAGCTGGGCAAGGAAGACCTAGGCTCTGCCATTGAGCTACACTCGGGGATCACTTCTGGCAGGACTTGGGGGACCACCTGGGATGCTGGGAACTGAACCCAGTTTGGTCGAGTACAAGGCAAGCACCCTATCAGCTGTACTCCTGCTCCAGCCCCTTCATTCTTATTAACTCTGGCTTTAGTTTTAGTTATGTAGTTTAGTAGTTTAGGAAGCTGGATTTTGTTAGCTGGTTAATTCAGTAGGTCAGTTTCTTAGTTTCCAGTGAGGGCTAATTTTTCCTGGAGGCTGCAGTATTCATGTTCATAATTAAATATGTTGATTGCTGTGTAGGAAAATGTTTGGGAAGTTAAAATGATTTTAGTGTCTCTGCAAATAGGTGCTTGTTTGTTTGTTTGTTTGGGGGCCACACTGGGTAGTGCTTAGGGCTAGCTCCTGACTTTGTGCTCAAGGATCACTCTTGGTAGTACTTGGAGAGGACCATAAATGCTTGTGAAGACTGAACCCAGGTTGGCCGTATACAAGGTGAACACTCTTCTCACTGTACTGTCTCTTTGGCCTTCCCAAATTTTTTGTTTTGTTTTGTTTTGTTTTGTTTTGTTTTGTTTTGTTTTGTTGGGTCACTCCCAGCACCGCTCAGGGGTTACTCCTGGCTCTATGCTCAGAAATCACTCCTGGCAGGCTCAGGGGACCATATGGGATGCCGAGATTCAAACCAAAATCCTTCTGCATGCAAGGCAAACAAACACCTTATCTCCATGCTATCTCTCCGGCCCCGCCTTCCCACATTTTTAATTACTATGGAGTTTTATTTTTCTGTCATCCTCTTTCTTGGCAAAAACCTGGGAAATCTTCATCAGCTCCTACTTGGCCCAGGGAAGAGAAGGTGCTGGAAGGTGCTGATGGAGTAGTTGGCTGACCACATTGAGAACAGCTGACTCTGCGGTTCCTAGTGTGTGGCGTTGGGCCCTGCCTGTTCACTGACCCAGACCCCAGGTGGACATTCTGGTGGCTTTGGCTGGTGTGTGGCATCGCAGTGTCTGTCATCGGTGTGGCCTCCCAGCCCGCACATCCAAGGCCTCGGCACATCCCCACGCCTCTCCTTTGCCTGCATTCCTAGAAGGGGAGCACAGGGTCAGAGGGCGCGTGTGCCTCAGGTCAGCGTCCCTCCGGAAAGGCCGCATCCGCTCTCTCCCCGGCGGCCTTGCAGGCGAGGACCCGGATCCGGAGGCTCAAAGCCCTTTGCTCTTTCCAAACTGTGAGCCAGAAGGAGCTGAAAAAAATAAAAAGGAGAAACCAGGGCGCTGGGAGCTTCTTCCTGCTGGAGGAAGGGAAGCATTTGGTAAATAGTCCACTCCCAGTTTCAGAGAGGATGCTCCAACCTCTGGGGATCACTCAGAGAGATCAGAGTTGGGCTGGTGCTCAGGCCTCACCCATCTGTCTGGTGCGTCCCAAAGGGACAGGCCTGCAGGGCAGAGCTGAGGCCACCTAGGCCACCTGCAGCCCCACCCCCAACTTGGCATCTGATTCTACCCACCGCCCTGCCTGATGCTCCTTAACATTTGCATGTTGCGATAGCGAACAACAGCGTGTTGCCCCAGGAGCGACCGCATGCTCTTTGAAGTAGGGTCTGAGCTTGCTCACTGCATACTCTGCCCCAGCCCAGAGCAGCCTCCCAGGGAGGCACTGGGGGTGCCTGTCTTGTGCCTTCACTGTTTGAGCATGTGTTCTTGGCACTAGACATGGTTCTCAGGGTTTCCTCCAGGTTTACAGGTCAAGAATCTGGGAGCAGGTTCTCAGAGGTGAGACTCTAGCATCTCAGGTGACAGCTGGGCCAGGCCAGCTGCAGCCTGCCCCGCTCCCTGCCCTACCCTGACCCCCAGGCAGAAGCAGGTGGTGCTTCCTGAGGATGATGGAAATAAGGTGTTCCTGCCCTGCCCCCATGTCCCCCTCCTTAAATAGGGTTATATATGGTTTGAGAGGGGAGGCCCCCACTTGTGATTTTAAAATCTGCAGCTCCATGGAGTCAGTGCCATAGTAGTGAGTAGGCCATTTGCCTATCACCCTAAATGGTTCCCCTGAATGGCCCTTGAGCACAGAGCCAGGTGAAAGCCCCAAGTGCAATCAGGTATAGCCCAGACTTAAAAAAAAAAAAATTAAAATCATTAAATAAAACCTGGATCTCCAGCCCCTCATATTCACCCAAGAGACCCACTTTTGTAGCCCCCTAAACCCCAAGATAGTCATGTCTTGCCTACTGCAGCCTCCCTCCCCAGGACCCACAGTGAGACTCGGTGACTCCATTCTCTTCCCTGAGACGCGTTTACTCTAGCAAGATGTGTCCTTTACATCTCAAGACCCAAGTGTCGACTCCCCCAGGGAAACCAGGCTCCGGGCCTGAGCACGGCTAGTCTGAGCATCTGGCCTGGAAAGCTGGACCTTCAGCTCTCTTGGACTCACTGTGTGAGTCTCATTGCCCCCATGGGCCTGGGCTTGCTCTGCCTGAGTGCTCTTCAGTTCCTAGGAGTGATAACATGCTCTCAGATGGGGAAGCTCCTCCTTGGGTCTCCAGGATCATGTAGCACTCCCAGTTCTCCTTTGTACCGCCGCTTTGCATGGAGCCAGACAAAGACATATTTATGGTGGGAGGTATGGATGGCTGGGGTGAACTGAGAAGAGGTTCCCTGTGACTCAATGGGAAATGGGGGGCAGGATGGAGAAGAAAGAGGGCACTGGTACCAGCGCAGAACCTTTGGTCCCACTCTTAGGCTTCCTTGGCTTGTATAGGGGACAGAAAAGGAGCAGCACAGGACCCAGCAGCCTTTTCTTATCAGGTACTTGCAAGCCTGGGGGTTTTCTTTTCCACACACCCTATGATCCACTGTATTTCATGAGGCTCAAGAGGCTTCTAGAAGATCTACCAGCTGTGTTCTACTCCCTCCATCCAGGGCTATTGGCCTGAACCTTGATGCTGATAATACAGGCCCGAGTCCCTCTCTGGATCTGCTTAGGCTAGGGTTTCTCAGGTGGCATTGAGAAGCTGAGCATCATGAAGGTAAATGGCTTAGGGCAGGTGCCCTCTCACATTCTGGAAGGCAGAGACACTGTCTGGGCTCTGACCCATGAAGGCAACTCCCATCTGACTAGAGTTGAATCCCCTCTTGGTGGGCTTGGCCATGAAGATGACTGGGTTGGGCACCAGTGGGAGGTGGTGCCCAGACAGACAGACAGATAGACACTACACCAGTGAATTGGGATGTTCAGGTCTCAGTGAGAAGGATCAAATACCCCAGGTTGTGGAGGTGTTGGGTCACCCTGGGGTTCCTAGACTGGTTTTGTAGGGTCCCTTTTGGTTCAGTGTGTACCTACAAGAAGGTTCTGCTCGAGCTGCTTTCCTGGATATATATGCCTTTGGGTATCTAGTAGTGCCTACCATTTGTGAAAATCCTAGAGCACAAAATTCCTTCTGACCTGAAATGCAATTTCCTAGGAATGGTCCAACTATCCAGGGGCCTTAGCAATAGTGTATCAGGGAGGGCACTTGCCTTGCATGTGGCCAACTGGGCCTCAATCCCCAGTATCCCATAAGGTACCATGAGTTCCACCAGGAGTGATCCCTAAGTGCAGAATCAGGAATAAGCCAAGAGCATCAGTGGCTCCTCCAAAGAAATAAACAAAACAAAACAAAATATTCAATTGATCCAGTTGTTTGTCTACGAGAGAATCCAGCCAGAAAGACAGAAATTCTTGGGTTTCTCTCGTTAAGTGGGAATCGGGGGGCTTGACTGTCACTGCATGACAGAGGTGTTTCTGGGTCCCCATTTCTGCCCCACACCTGTTCCTGCAACAAGCCCATCCTGAGATTGGGCCCTACAGTCAGCCAGAGGCTCTTGCCAGGCTCTGGGGCTTCCCCCTTGAGCATAGCCATCTGTTCCTGTCTTGGATGATCTTGTAGTTCTTCTTTGGTTTTTGGGCCACACCCGGTGACGCTCAGGGGTTACTCCTAGCTATGCGCTTAGAAATAGCTCCTGGCTTGGGGGACCATATGGGACGCTGGGGATCGAACTGTGTTCCATCCTAGGTCAGCCACGTGCAAAGCAAATGCCCTACCTCTTGCACCACCGCTCCAGCCCCAGGTCTTGTAGTTCTGTTGTGTAGGATGGTCCTGGGGGTTAGTGGGCAGATCTTGATGAGAAGCCAGGATGAGCTCTACTGGGCCTCCTTAAACCATTGGTTCCCTGCTGGCTTTTGTAACTGAAACTTATTCACAGATAGTCATGGTTGCCAGGTTGTTGACCTCTGATAATGTGTTTACCCCCATAGTTTTCTGCACTGATTAGACATTGAGACACAGCCACATCAGTTTGACAGAGGTTGGACAGAAAAACACATCCCACTTTAAATGCACGGTAGAGGCAAATGGAAGTGACTTGGGGGTCACTGACCTTGGGGACTTCTCTGTGGGGTCATCCTGCCCCAGTTCCTCCATTTCTCCCGAGGGCTGCTTGTAGAACTTTTCTCTGTCAAGGAGGCGAGAGCTCACCTTCACATCCCAGGACTGATGGCTCAGTACACTGCCTGACCACTCAGAGACTCCTCCCCAAATGCCCAAGCACAAGGCAGCCCCCTTATCCTGACCTGACCCATTGCAGCAGGACCCCTCCCTGAATCCTGAGTCCTGCCTGGGCTCCATAAATCACCCGAAGAGCACATTCCTTGGGGAATTTGTAAAATAATCAAAATATTTGGGGGAAAAGACCTTAAGATTACTTATGGCTATTAGTGGGATCCATATATTTTGGCACCAAACATGGCTTAATTGAAAAAATATGTGAGCTTGGTGATTTCTTTCTCTCCTCCTTGCCCCCCCCCTTTTTTTTATAAGGAGTAGGCCCAGAGAGAAGAGTGGTTAGGAAAAATAACAGGGAGGAATTGAATATCAAAAGGGTTTGTGTGGGGGAGCTGTTTACAGAATTGTGGAAAATATAATGCTAAATAGAAAGTAAGCCTTGCCTATATGGTGCAGGCTTATTAATAGAACTGAGTTGCCGCACACATAATGAGCCTTTTAAGAGACCTGGGACACTTGCCCCATTGCAAAACAAGTTTTCTTCGAATAGCCCCATTCACACTGCTAAGGGCATTGGGTTACAACAATAAATAAAAATGAACAGTGCCCTGAGAAATTCAAGGAATGCACAAACGTTTCAGTGATTTAGTGTGAGAAAACACTACTTACACATTTAATGGAATTGCAGACTTTCATCTTTAAAATGTGGCCATTTCCATAGCCACCTGAATCCTTCTCTGGCTTCATGGGCCCCTGTGGCTTCTTGGGGAGGGTCCCACCCCTGCTCTTCCCCTGGGGGCTTTCCTGCTCTGTGGGGTCTTGCCTCCCTTTACCTGAATTTCCTGGGCCAACAAAAGAGGCTGATGAGGGATGCTTTTCCAAGGCACCTCTCTACTGAATGCTGGTGTGTGAGGTGGGATGTAAAACCTAGGATCAGTCCTGGCCCTCTCTAAGACTCAGTTTCTCTTGTTCCTTGAGAGACTTCATTCAGGTTCTGGGAGAACTCTGTCCCAAGACATAGAACTGGTGACTCATCTGCTTCTATGAGTGCCCTGGGTGTGAAATGGCCAGGTCAGGAGCTGGAAATATATGCTCGAGATCCTTTCAGATCAATGGACACTGTGATCCTGAGTCACAGCAGTGACATGGTGGATACCCAAGATTGGGTGGCCAGGACCTGCAGTTGTTGGGGCCACATCTCTGTGCTGCAGGGACCAATAGGGGTGCTGAAGAGTTGGGTTTGGCATCCCATGGCGAAAGGGATAGTAGGTAGCTGTAAGGCACATTTTCCGGGTCAGGCCAGTTGCTCTTCTTGGAGCAGGTTTGCACAGGAAGGATGCTCATACAGGCACCTCTTGTAACCCCCTCCTACACACACATGTTTATGGCAGGGCCCCAGAACACTCCCCAGAGGCAAGCCAGGACCCCTTTTGAATTGCCTGTGATGCCCAGGGCTGCTCTCTGCCCTGCCCTGTGTCACCTGTTTTTTGCCCTGTGACCTTGCCCGGATGTCTCTCAATGTCTCCTCACTGCTCTCTAGATGCCAAGGAGCCCGCCCTGGTCCCAGCGTCTCTGCCTGGGAGTGTCCTGGGAGCTGCTCGGTGTCTTCGCTCCCAGATAGGCTAGGACAAGGACGAGTGAGTGTCCTTTGTGCACAGATGATGATGGGGACATTCCATGTGGCAGTGCCAGCTTCGAGTGAGTCATCGCACATTCATTCTGCTGCGCTTCTGAGCACCCCATGAACCCTGCCAGGACCTGCTGTAGGGATGGTCCCTGTTCTCGAGGCGCTTTCTGTCTCAGGGGTCCATATGGGATGCCATGATTGACTAAGGGAGGCTTTCTCAGTTGGAGTGTCTGTCTTCAGAGACAAAATATAGAGGGCATGATTTTTTTTTTTACAACTTCTTATTATATTTCTGTGCTTGGGAGCCACACCCTGCAATGCTCAGGGCTTACTCCTGGCTCTGCACTCAGGGATCACCCCTGGCAGAGCCCTGAGGACTAAATGAGAGGCTAGAGATCAAATCGGAGTTAGCTCTCTGCAACCGAAGTGCATTAACCCTGTTCTCTCTCTGAATCTGGGAGCAGAGGACTGACTCAGAAGAAACAGCACTGGGAGAGCATGGGATGGGCTAGAAGGAGGCCAAGTAAGGGACCATTAGCAAACCAGTTATCTCTGTTGGCACTTGGCATGGATTCTGGCTCTCACATTGGGAACCAGTATTGAACTTATCCCCGGGTCATTTCAGGGCAGGGTGTAGGAGTCAGGGTACCAGTCTTTTTCTGGGGGAGAGGGAGGATCCTTCATTTCTGGCATTTCCCAATTTCCAGGCAGAGCAAGGCCCCTGCAGCCAGGGCTGGTCATGGAGCAGAAGCGAGGGCAGATATGTGGAACTGGGCCAGCATTTGCCAAGGGCTGAGGGACGTGGGCCTGGCACTACAGGCAGTATTTACTAAGTAAATTGACTAAGTATTTACTAAGCAGCCACCACGGCAGCTGTAGGAAGAAAGGAAAGGCTGAAGTGCATGGCCAGCCAAGGCTGGATGGAGTCTGATTTTTCTGGATGGCCAGAGAAGCAGGTGATCAAACCGTGCAGAGGTGTGGCCTGAACCTCTTGCAGCGGTGGGCCAGGACTCAGCTGGCCTTGATGCCTGAGTGACAGCCCCGAGGCAGGGCTGGTCTGCTTCACAACATGTATGAGATGCTCCTGAAATGAAAACCCCTAAAATATGCAAAAGTAAGGGAGCAGTGCTCACTCTGGAACTGAGGGTGGAGCTGAGCATCAGAGCACTTGCTTGGCATGTATAATAAGAGATGGGTTTGGGGCCGGAGAGATAGCGTGGAGGTAAGGCATGCAGAAGGTCAGTGGTTCGAATCCCAGCATCCCATATGGTCCCCCGAGCCTGCCAGGAGTAACCCCTGAGCACTGCCAGGTGTGACCCAAAAACCCAATGCTCAGGGCTTACTCCTGGCTCTACACTCAGGGATCACCCCTGGCAGAACCCTGAGTTATCTCTCTGCAACCGAAGTGCAGTAACCCCTGTTCTCTTTCTCTCTCTCTGAATCTAGGCTGTGTATTTTAGTGGGGCAAGGGATTGACTCAGAAGAAACAGCACTGGGTGAGCATGGGACGAACTAGAAGGAGGCCAACTAGGGGACCATTAGCAAACCAGTTATCTCTGGTTTGTTATATATAACAAACAAAATAATAATATATAATGCATTATATAATATTTAATAAACAAAAGTTATATATACTCAGTATTTATTTACATATACTACACTCAAATACACACCTGTCCATGCACACCACCACACATTCATATCTATTCCAAAATGCACTCAGTATACAATTATCACATACAAACATCCACACATCCCCACACACTCAGATACACACCATTCATTTGTCTTTGTTTTGTTTTGTTTTGGGGTCACACCTGGTGACACTCGAGGTTTACTCCTGCCTAGGCACTCAGAAATCGCTCCTGGCTTGGGGGACCATATGGAACGCCAGGGATCAAATCAAACTGAAGTCCATCCTCGGTCAGCCGCGTGCAAGGCCAATGCCCTACTACTGTACTATCGCTCTGGCCCCAGATACACACCATTCAAACATAGTCACACACCATTCTCACATACTCACACATACCACACTCACACAGAATCATGCACATCACCCTTACATGTAAAAACACTTTGTGGGCCTATCTCCAATGCCAGGTGAACGAGTTAAATCAGGGTTGCATATGAAATAATCCACGAAACATGGATAGTCTGGCAGTCTTCTACCTAGTATCTCCATCAAGCTGCCTGCCAGCACTGTTTATTTTATAGAGTATAGGGACCACCCCTAGGTGGGACAACTATCTTGAGCCTGTCCCGCCCAGGTTTACATCTAAGTGATACCAAGTTGTAAACAGATAGAAAGAAACCAGGGATGATCTTTGTTTTGGGTAAAATAAGGTGTAACCTAACAATTACATGGACACTCACACACATGTACTCACATGCATACTCAGGAATGGTCACCACCATCCCCATGGTCCAAGATGGCTGAGTGATGCTCCCTGGGCCTTTGGGGCAAGTGGTCTCTCTTTGCCCCCCCTCCTCGGGCAAGTGGAAAGCAGGCTCCAAGGACTCCCTTTTCCCCCATTATTTTTCTTTTTCCCCTTTTATTTCCCTCACTCAGTATGTGCATGTCAAGATCTAATCCAGCTGTTGGAGGTGGGAGGGTGGGCAGGTTAGATCCCTTCTCTATCCCTAGCAGGAAGTGGCAGAGGTGGCTGGCTGGTGCTGGGGCAGGGCCAGGTTGAGGCTGTTATGCAGGTGGGCATGGGGGGGGCTTGGCTGGTAGCTGGCCCCCACTTTTATTCTGCTGAGAAGAGGAAGCAGCCCCAGAAGCTGCAGACTTTCTTGAGTCCCAGTGGTCCCTGACAGGCAGGACCACTTCGCCTTCCCCTTCTTCTGCAGGCAGCAGCTCTGGACAGGCTTTTAGTGTTGTCACTTAGAAACATGATAAATCTGTTTGATGATGGTTTTTATTTTTAAGCAGCTATACCCCAGCTTTTCCCTCACTGTATAGGCTCCCTGAGGGTTGCTGGCTGGTTCTTCCCCAACCCCACTCCCAGCATCTATCTGTCTGTCCCACAGTCACCTCTACGAGTTGCTCTCAGCTGACAAGTGCCTGGTGTGCTTGTTCCTCCTCTACTTTAGGTCTTGAGCTCATATGTTTACCTGCCACAGGTGAGTGAGTGCTTGGCCAGGTGTCATAGCTGGTGGGCTGGACAGGCTCTTCTTGCCCTGTCAAGAGACTTGGCCATAGATCACAATCGATAAGGGAACACACTTCTTTCAGGTAGCCTTCCCTTACTGCCTTCCACCTGCTTGGGGGGGCAAACACAGTTGACCCTGCCCCCACTGTGCAGTATAGCTAGGTGTTATGTGGGAGCTATTCAGGACTGCCTAGACCCTGTATATTTATTCCCACCCCCCCTTTTCCTTTTTGGCCTCCCAACCAGTGTTCAGAAAGTCAGGGGATCTCACCGGGGATTCTTGGTCAACTGGCCTAGCGGTTCAATGCAAAGGCTTGAGAATGTGGTGCTGCTTATGTTCTCCAATGCAGGACACCTGGTTACTGGGCGATGCTGAGAGACGATACTTGGAGGCCTACCTGGATTGAGAACTAAACCCTGCTGGGCATGTGCCCTAATTGTACACCTCCTCCTGGCTCCCCCTTTTTGCATTGACCAATGCAGTGTCACCAATGGGTGCTTCTGTGCCCTGCTGGGTTGTCAACAGTCAGCCCCTCGAGACCTTTGTTCAGGGCCACGACCATTGAAGCTCAGAGTTCACACCTGACTCTGCACTCTTTTTTTTTTGGGGGGGGGGCACACCCGTTTGATGCACAGGGGTTTCTCCTGGCTAAGCGCTCAGAAATCAACCCTGGTTTGGGGGACCATATGGGACGCCGGGGATCGAACCGCGGTCCTTCCTTGGCTAGCACTTGCAAGGCAGACACCTTACCTCTAGCGCCACCTCACCGGCCCCAGGAATCACTTCTGATAGGTTTGGGGGACTGTATGGGATGCTAGGGATTGGATTCGGATTGATTGCATGTGAGGCAAGGGCCCTAACCCACTGTACTGTGTCTGGTCCCCAAGATAGTGTGTTTTCCACAGGGGTTCCTGTTGCCCTTGATCCTGCAAGGATGTCTGGGATGGGAGTCTACTCTAGTCTATCATAGGCATCTTACAGGTGGGCTTGCTGAGGCTCAGGAGAAAGGCACATACCCTTGTAAACTAACCAAGCTGGGGAAGAAAGTCCATTTATTATGCCAGTGCGAGGACTGAGTGGTGAGACCTTAGGATGCCCTGTAGAAGTGAGGGAGGCCTCTATGTATGTGGGTACGTTGTGTCTCATCTCACCAAGAAGTGAAGCTTGCAGTTGGGGCTAGGAACGGGCTGCTTTATTGTTGTCCCTAGTGCCTCCCTCCTCTTCAGCTTGTTACTGTGCGACCTCAGGCAAACCTTTTTCCTTCTCTGAACTATAAAATCTGTACCCTTGATGCCCTCTCCTTGCATTTTCTGGAAACTGGAGTGGGGGGAGCAGACCAATTGTGTACTGAAAGCTATTTCTTCCTGGGCTCCAGCTCTATTCTTGAATTGCAGGAATATGTGTGTATGGGATGGGAGGTATGGTGTGTGGGGGTTGTGTCTGGGTGTGGAAGATGGTGTGTGTGGGGCCATTGTGGGGAGAGGGATATAGTGTGGGGGGGTAGGTGAGGGTCTAGTGTAGGGTACCATAGGGGTATAATGTGGGGGGCTGGAGTTGGGGGTGTCCCTTCCATGCTGAGCCTCCCCCCACCCCCAGGAATGTGACCTGTCAGAAGGCAGGGCCATACTTTCTGGAAACCAGCCAACAGTCCTCCTTCCCCATTGCTCGCCTCAGTTTCCCATTCTGGATCAGAATATTGTTCCCTAGCCCTCCCAAGTGGGGACCTGCCTGATGTGTCTGGGGTGCTGGGGATTGCTTCATAGCTCTGTAAGGGATCTCCCCCTTAGCACCTTCATGAGGACCTAGTCATGCAGGGGGTAATGACAAGGGCTAGCTGGGGGTGGGGATGGGGATGGTAATGGGGAGAGGCTGCAGGGTGTGGTGCTGAGAAAGTGGGCTTTATTGGCACATTGTAGATCGTCGCACCTGGGCTGGGCAGGCTGGGCAACGGCAGTGGTGGTCTGGGGGCACCAGCGAGCAGCGTCATGGGGTGGGGCTGCTTCCCTTTCCAGGGCAGGGCCCGATTGTCCACCTGGGGGGCTTGGAGCCCAGGGAACCTACCATGTGGGGATGCCTAAAGTCCCGAAAGGAGGAGGAAGGAGTCCTGGAGTTGTCCAGCCATTTTAGTAAAAAAGAAAACTCCCTAATGAGAGGTGCCAAGGTGACTTTGCACACTTTTCCCTCCCTCTGCCTCACTCCCCCGCTTGTTATATCCATGGGAAACTTAGGTAACATTATAATTACTGAAAATATTGTGGGTCCGTGTCGCTGGAGGAGGAGGGGCAGGCTGGCTGTCCTGGAGGCCCTTTTGGAAGGAAAAAAAATAAGATTTTTTTTTTTTAAGGTTTTATTTTATTTTTTTTTCCTTTTCGTTTGGAAACTGAGCCCTTTGCAGCCCCGCTGTCACAGTTAAAATAAGGTTTAAATTACAGGCCAGACCATGGCTTTCCCCCTTTCTTTCAGAATTTTTGCCAACTTGCAATTTACTTAATGAAATCCTGCTATTCCGTTTAACGGGGATATTTTTTGCAGATGTTGATTTAACTTAGCTTTGCAAAATATGTGAACGGCCCGCTTCTTTTCCTATTTTTAACGGTTTCGGGATTTTAGTCCAGCGACTCCACTGGCCCTGCCAATAGCCGTGTTTACTCCCATCCCTTGAAAATATTTGTTTTCCATTGCTGTCGGCTCTCCCTCCACCCCACAGACCCTTACAGGGGCAGGGGAAGGATGGCCCACTCCTAGTGGAGCCGCCCACGGAGGGAGGCCCATGGGCTCAGTGACAAATAGTGGGGGCAGGAAGAACTTCAGAGTCCAGCCCCTTATAATGCCAAGGAAGTGGAGGCCCAGAGAGGTTAAGTGCCTTGTTTAAAGTCACACAGCAGATCAGAAGCTCTATAGCTTGAGGGAGAAGCTTTTCCTCGTAGACAGAGGGAAGAGTGGGATTTATATGTGTGGTAGTGGAGAAGGGCTCCCTGCTTTGCATCTCTTTGGGCTGTTTTATTCCCCCAAGGGGGGGGGGTTCAGCATCTGCATCCTGACTGGTGGGTCTCTGATGGGTTACAAACACCTGATGTGGAAGCAGTGAAAGAGGGGTTTCTCCTGCTGGCCTGGCCTGAGCCTCGGTTTCCCCAGTGGAAATCCAGGGCTGTGTATTGTTGCAAGGGTCTGATGGAGGAGCCAACCTAAGATTGGCTGAATGCCCAGGGAAAGCTTGCATAAACCCCACAGCACCAGCCATTGGGGGCTGTGACAGGCATCCTAGATGCCTGGCCAGGAAAGAATGCTCCCCAGCCCTTTGGATCCAAGACCCTCCCCAGCCTCCTTTCCTTAATGAGATGACACCCAGAGGAAGACTCAGCCAGAATAGGTTCAGGGACCAGCCAGAATTGCAAGTGTCAGGCTGTCCCTCGGGGTGATTCCAAGCTCGCCCAGGTCACTGTCCTGCCACAGACTAGAGGAAATGCTGGAGGTGGGGCCACAGCGCTGAGGGCCTGCCCGAGCATTCCACACACACGCCCTGGGTGCAGGAATGTCCGCTGGCTGGACAACAGAGCGAGGGCGGTCGCCGTGGGCGGGCACTGTGGAGCAGGCCTGCAGCCAATGTGGAGGTGGCGTGGCTGGGCCTGGGGCAGAGGGCTGGCCCCTCAGATCATGTCTCCAGTTGATCCATCCTTGACCAAACTGGAGTTACTAAAAGTTGGGGCAGGCTCTGTGTGGCCTGTGGGGAGGACACAGTGCCCAGGACATCTGTCTGTCCACAGCTGTCAGTTTTTGAAAAGCACACCACTTTCTGGTCAAATATAAACCCATGTGCTTGGTAGAGTGAAAACAGTAGCAAAGTGCGTAGATTCAAAACAACAACAGCAACAACAACAACAACAACAACAACACACACACACACACTGGCTGCAATGATAGAGCACAGATAGGGCTTGCATATGTGAGGCCCTGGTTTGCTCCCCAGCACCTAATGACCCCATGAGCACTAGCAGGACCTGCTCCCACAATAACAGAAAACCAAGGAATGAATGAAGCATGGCAAGATGACGATCCAGAAACCACTAGCTGTGAACATAACAAAAGTCAGACTGTTCTTACTAACCCAGCTACACACTGGCTTTCCAGAAAAGCTCACAGACCTAAACAAAGTTACTTCAAAAGGTTCAAACTGAAGAGCAAAGAAGGGAAAGGAGTGGGGAAGGTGTGGAGAGATACTACAACAGTAGGATACTTGCTGACCTAGCTTCATCCCCACCGTCCATCTGGTCCCCAAGCATTGCCAGGAGAGATCCCTGAGCACAGAGCCAGGAGCAAGTCCTGAGCACTACTGAGTGTAGCCCCCTACCTATCCCCCCAAAAAAGGGAGGAGCAAGGGAGAAAGGTACAGTGGTCAATCAAAAAATAAATAGAGCAGCATTATTAAGAGATAATGGGTGGTGTGGGGGTATTTGCATAGCAGGTAAGGCATTTTGTCTTGCACACAGCTGGGTTTGATCTCCAGCATCCCTTATAATCCTCCAAGCCTACCAGTAGTAATTCCTGAGTGCCTCTACTGTGGCCCCCAAAAAACCCAAAACAAAACAAAAGGCACATGATCACATTTTTATCCTTGCAAGCCCTTTGCTGTGTCATGGCTGCTGGGCTGTGCCGCCAGTACCTATGTATGTAAAACGTGAATATGGTACTGTGCCATGGAACTTCATCGACAAAGCAAACTGGGGTTCCAGTGAGGCTTTCCCTACCACTTCCCCATCTAGATGAAAGCAAAAACAACCAGGAATCTTTGATTGGCCAGAAAATGTCACATAGAAATAGTACAGTCAGTCACGAGGAGAAAAATTGGAGAAGCCCTGCAAGAACAGTGCTGAGGGGCTGGAGTAGGCACTTGCCTTGCACAAGGCCAACCCATGTATGATCGCTGCCATCTCATATGATCCCTGGTGCACTGCCAGGAGTGATTTCTGAGGGCAGAGCCAGGAGTAACTCCTGAGCACTGCAGGATGTGTGGCCAAAAAAAAGAATGTGACTTGACTCTAGAATACAGAGATTAGTAAGGAGAGACAGATGCAGGCACACTTTTGGAGCTGTGTTTGCCAGTACTTGTCCTCTCCTACCCCCAAAGTATTCCTATACCCATGCAGGCCTGATAATTCAGTGTCCAGTGACTTCTGGAGCGGGCAATTTCAGAGCTAGAACTTGGCCACACATGTGCCAGGCATGCATTGAAGCCCTTGATACCATCTCCTGGTCCCTCTTTTCTTTTTTTCTTTTTTCCCTTTTCCTGGGAATAGTCTTATCTTCTTGCTAATGGAGACCAGAGCTAGAATTTTGCAGCCTGTCATCAGTGTTATTAAGTACATAATACCTGGTAATGGAGGGATGGAGGGAGGGGTTGGGAGGAAGTAGGAGGCCGGAACAAACAGCCTGTTGGGATGTGGGGGTGGGACTGACCCCCCCCCATGCTCCCACCCTGATGATGCTCCTGTGCTCACAACTCAAGTGCTCAATTCAAGTCCAGTCCAGTTCCATATGAAAATGTCAAAGGGCGCGGGTCTAGCCAGCATTCACTCCACTCTGCTTTTCTCAGCAACCCCACTCAATGTGCAAACCACGGATGATCTCTTGCCCTCTTCCTTCGGGCTAAATCCTTCTTTACCTCCAGAGCCCTGTATTCCTCTTCTCCCTCTGTCTTTGCCTCCTCTCAGCCACCCTGACCATGCTGCCTTTTATGCTCTGAGCCTGCCTCTCTGTGCTGGCCATGGCACTTCGAGAGTGTGGTCAATGCCCTCTGCAGAGTCTAGGTCTTCGCCCATAGGGAGGAGGGACAGAGGAGCAGTGCTGGCACTGCCCCTTCTCTACTTTGGGCTTTGGCACTGGCTGGATCCCCGTCTTCCTGGGAAGTTCAGAGCAGATCTTGGGGCGTCTCTCTCTGCACACATGGGCTGGATCAGTTATTCTAGGTGGCAGGGCCTCTCCTGAGTATGGCTGAGGCCAAGGCCCTAGATTCACAGGAAGTGACAAAACTGGATGGAAGCAAAGGTGCTAGGGGTTGGAGAGATAGCACAGCGCCTTGCATAAAGCCAACTTAGGCATCCCATATGTGTCCATCCGTCCATCCCCACCACACCACCCCGGCACTGCCAGAACTGATTCCTGAGCTCAGAGCCAAAAATAGCTCCTGAGCATCACTGTGTGCTGCTCCAAGACCAAAGAAATATAAAAAAGAAACAGATACTTGGTTCCAAAGCCCACTGGATTTCCCCTTCTTAGGGGCCCCTCTCATGTACCACAGAGGCCACTGCCCTCAGTCAAAGTCCTGCTCCCCCCTATGGGACCAAGCACTTTCCGCTGGGTTTGGTCTGGCCTCCTTCCTGCCTGGCACCCTCCCTCCAGGAAGCCAGTTTTCTCCATGCAATGCCAGGCCTAGTGCCAGGCCATCAAATCCACTGCTCTGGGATCTGGACAGATCTGAGCTAGAAAAAGAGCCTCTTAAATTTTGTTGAAAACATAAATTCCTGGAACTAGAGTAATAGTACAACAGGTAGGGCACTTGCCTTACAGATGGCCAGTCTAGGTTCAATTCTTGGCATCCCCATATGGGCCCTTTGAGCCGGGAGTAATTCCTGAGTGCAGATCTAGTAGTTACCCCTGAGCATTGCTGGGTGTGGCCCCAGAAACAAAAAAAAAAAAAATAAGAAAAAGAAAACATAGATTCCTGGGCTCCACCCAGAACCATGAATCAGAGCCTCCAGGGGCAGGCACTGGGAATCTAGACACCAGGGCCCATGGGAGGAGAAACTGGCTCTTTTAACCCTTGGGGGTGTTGGGTAAGGACATGGACCTTTGAAATACATGAGTGTGTACAGGAGGTGAAGATTCCCTGGAGCAAGGGAGATCCCTGCCCTTCTCTGGATAGCTTGTTGCTGTTCCCAGGACCAACCTTGTTGCCTTGTGGTCTTCCTTGTCTGGGGACCTCTAGAATATGGACAATAGACACGGCTATGAATGGGTGTGCAGAGGACCTCCTGGAAACGTAGGCCCTGCTCGCAGACTTCCTGTGTCTTACAATGTTATCTTCAAAATAGGAAACTTTGCCCCATTTTTGCAACGCACATCCTTTGCCTGAGAGAGCATGTGGTGCTGGCCAGCTGGGGCGGGACACTTCTCAGGCAAGGGCTGGGAGTGGCTGCGGCCCCATGAAGAAGGACTGCGCCCTGTTCCCCACACTCGATGCCCTTCAAGAGCTAACAAGCAGACCCTTGATGTGAAAATAATTCATGTGGGCTGACCTGGTAGGAATGATTTGTTTCTGGAGACTGTGGTACTATGGATCTATCCTTCCCTCCATATGACACCTCTCATGGCTTAGCATTGGGCAAGTGACTTCTTCTCTCTGAGCCTCAGTTTCCTCTTCTGCCAAGGGAGGAGATGGCCTGAGTAACCCCTAGAAAGTCCCTGAGAAGGTTTTCGATTTCCCCTAACCTCCAACTTCTCTTTGAAGGAACTTGATCTTACTCTTAGCTATTAGCTATTTTCTTTGGCACCCTATAATTTCCTGTGTTTCCACCATTCATGAGGAGACTTGCCCCCTCTCCCTCCCAGGTACTCTTGTACCTGGCCAGAGGTGGCACTTGTTGTCTACAGGTGACTGAGATTGTTTTGAATGTGAGCAATTGGAATTGCCTCGGGTACTCTCAGGATTGCTGCTCTTTTTTGAACTGCCTTGGGTTGTGGCTCATGCCCATAAGTCCAGATGTAAAGAATGTTTATGCTCCTTCCCTTATTCCCCTCAGCCAGAAGTTTTAAGGAGGGTAACCCACTTTGGTTTGAGGGAAAACAAAACAAAACACACAAACAAAAACTGTTCATCGTCCACAAAATAACTTGGAACTGGACGAAGGAATGATGCTTATCAAAACAGGAGTCTCCGTGGTTTCTTTTGACATCTCTTATTTTCTCCTCAACCCCTTGCACTTTCCCTGCCACAGGTGTGTTCATGGCATCAGTGAGCCCTGCCCTGGACACCCTTGCCATAGTGTTGTCTTATGAACACAGGGATCTTCTTATCCCCTGGTCTTTTCTTGCATTTTGGTGGCATATCTGCTGACTGGACCCCAGATCCACAGTGAGTGCCTCCCATACCTCCTACTCATTCTTCCCATGTCCTAGAGTGAGCACTCGACACATGTTCAGGTTGGAGCATGAGAGCCAGTTGGGGTGCTCAGCAGAAGGCAGAGATGGGCCAACTCAAGGCTTACTCACTGCTAGGATGTACTGCTCAGTGGATCTTAACTTATTGGGGTAGATTTTGGGGGAGGCTATGCCCAGTGGTGCTCAAGATTTTCTCCTACCTGTGTGTTCAGAAGTCACTCCTGGGACAATAGTTGGTGCCAGGGATTGAAGCCAGGACAGCCGCATGTATGGTAAACTCCTCCCCTGCTGCATAATCTCTCCAGCATATCAGTTGATCTTCACATGTAAATGAATTGAACTATCTAGTTTTGGGGGGGGGGGGTAAAAGTCAAGTGGCAAAGGGTAGAGATCATAACAGTCCAAATTGGGTTGAAGAAAGTTTCTGATCCACCTGAATTGGGTATAGTGGCCAGAGTACATCAGGCAGAACAGACACTGCTCTTCTTATGAGCAGCTTTTGAAGGCCCAGGAACATGTAGTAGTATCTTCTGGACTGATAGAGGGAAAGGCCCTTACATAGCCACTGCCCTTCCTCCAGGCCAGTCTTGTAGACCTGAGGTGTCCCCAAGTCTGACCCTACCCTTAGTGGGTGATCTCTGGGCTGAGGGATGTAGAAAACATCTGAGATGCTCACAGTGTAGCAATTGCAGCCTCCTACCTCCTTACCACAGATAGTGGTCTGGGGTCTTGCTGAGACCTCAGCATTTCCCCAGGGCCGAGGGCTGCTAGGAATGCTCAGCCAGGGTCATGCCAGGGAAACGGGCAGCTCCAGGTCATCTTGGCATGGCTCCAGCCCCCACGTGCCCAGAGACTCAAGTGGTTGCTCGGGACTTAGTAGCCTTAAGGCCCCGCCTTGCTGAACCTGCTATCCATCTCCCATGGGTACCTTTTCCCGACTTGGCAGGGCCACCCCCTGTGCTGCAGCCGCCTGCATTATTTTCAGGCTGGCTTGCAGCCCACCTCTCTGGGGCCTTGCTGTTTGTCCACCCTTACAGTCTGTGCTTCCCATCCTCATGATATTACTCTGCTGACTACCCAACTTTACCAAGGGGCCCTTCTCCTCAACTACCTTTCTGGAAAAAGGATGCCATGGTGCTGTTAGAAATGCCAATTCTCCTAGGATCCGCCTTTGCCCAGTACCCAGGAGGCCATACCCCCTGTCCTTGGTTCACCTACTGTGTTTGACGCCTAAAGAGTTTCCACTTGGGGTGAGGCCCTCCCCGCCCCCGCATGTGGAAATGTCCCAGTTGGCTGGGTCCCCTGGCTCAGAGCCCAAGGAATGATAGTGTTCTAGATGGGCATGGAGATAGCTGGGTGGCAAGTGGGCATGCTGGAGCCAAGGGCTACCTCGCCTTTCAGGGCAGCCTTGAAGGACTTTGGGTGCTAGAGGTCCAGCCATCTAGACGAAGACTGGAGCAGTGCACCAGTGGGGACTCTTTTAAGTCTGTCCAGGTTGGATGGGTCTGGGAAGAAGGGACTTTGTCTAAGAAACTGAGCTTTGGATTTTTCTGTCTTAATTCCTCCCCCCCCCACCCCCCACCCCCCAAAAAAAAAGACCTGGAGATGCTAACAGGATCATATTTCCCCACAAGAGGTCATTTGCAGGTCTGCTTTAGGGAACAGATAAGAGCGATTTGTAATTGGTATGCCCATTGTTTATACAGTGTTCCTAGAATAAACAGTTCTAAACCTTATTTATAATTTGCGTTTGTTTATCAAGACTTTTTTTTTTAACTTGAACCCAGCTGCTTTCAGAATTATTACAAACTCTAGATTTATGAGTCCTAATTACTACATCTTTATTGTATGTGCATGATAATTTATCTTGATGATATGCCTGGTTGCTCCAAATGCCTCAAGGCTGAGCCTCGAGGAAGATGGAAACCTCCCACTCCAGAATATTAATATTATCTGAAAGTTTGGGGAATACACTCCTGCCTTATCAGACTACAAGCAAACTTCTTAGAGAGTTAGGCCCTTAGAGGTAAGGCAAGAGACTTGCAAATTATGCCTAGAATACAAATAATATCCTTCCACTTGCATAGGGTTAAGTATCCTGAAGTGAACATTTCATTTACTTATTTGTTTCTTTTTGGGTTTGGGGCCCTACCTTGCAGTGCTCAAGGCTTGCTCCTAGATGTGTGCTCAGAGATCATTTCTGATAGGGCATAGGGACCGTATAGGGTACAAGGGATCAAACATGAGTTGCCCATGTACAAGGCAAGTGTCCTGCCCACTGGCTTAGAATGAACTGCTTAGTTTAGTGCATTTCACATACTAACCTACCGACTACCGCCTTGGCCTGGCTTAAACATGCTCATGATGTTCAAGGTGGACCCAGAGTTGAGCAAGTAATCTAAGACAAAGTTTGTTTTAAAAGCAAGTGTTGGCTCTCCTATGTGATTTATTGTCTGTTGTTCTGAAAGTGAAACATAGCTTTCAGCAGTGCATCCCTGAACTTGCCAACTAGACCTGGGTTACTGTCTGGGTTCTGTTAGCCTACTGAAGAAAAGGAGTAAATTGAATCATTGTAAGTTGGGGACTATCTGGATACCCCAGTGTTATTAGTACTCCTGTCTTGGCTCTCTGGAGATACTTCAAATGGGACTGGCATCCTGTGTCATGAAATCTGGGCCAGGGAGAGGAAGTGAAGAGGAAGCCATGATGGCAGTACCCTGCCTGGTGACCACATGGTCCTCACCAGTCTTTGGGTTCACTTCTGCCATGCATTTAGCTGGCATTGTTATCGATGCTCCAGCGTATCTGCCAACATGGGTTGCCCATTCTAATTGGTAGCAGTAGGAAGAAAAGGCCTTTGTTTATTTAATTTTTATTTTATTTTATTGAAACCATTGTGAATTACAAAGTCCTTCATAGTTGGGTTTCAAACATACAATGAATCAGGGCCAATCCCACCACCAGTGTCTGCCTCCTTCCACCAATGTTCCCCAAGTGTATTCCTTATCGCCCTCCTTGCCCTCCAGCCTGCCAGTATAACAGGCCCATGTTAAGTTTAGATTGTTAAAATTTGGGTCTCTTGATTCCATTGTTGTTGCCTTTGGCTTGGATATTTAGTTCTGTCCTTTTTTTTTTTTTTAACACTACCAATGTACCTGAGACTGCTTGATATAAAGAAAAGACCTTTATACAATTAGAAATGAAAGATTCTGGAATCAGAGATAGTACAGCTGGTAGGACACTTGCCTTGCATGAAGCCAATCCAGGTTCAATCCCTGGTACCCTATATGGTCTCCCTAGCCCACCTTGAATGATCCCTGAGTGCAGTCAGGAGTAAGCCCTAAGCATCACTAATGTGACCCAAAATCCCAAAGACAGGCCCAACCTTCTTTCCCACCACTATGCCTGAGGATTCTTAAGGACTGCCTAACAACTCTAGGTTGTGTCTGTAACCTCTGCCATCCTCTCTTGCTCATTTGCCATCTTTTCCCTTACACTGGAGGACAGAGTTCACTTGATCTCCTTGCCTCTGCCCACCCCAGCCTCAGGGTTGCTCCTTAGCTCTGTTTAAAGTCCATGCACAATGTAGAAGGGAAGCTCCCCACCTGCCCACATGGACAGAAGTCTCCGTGGCTGGAACACTCAGCCTCACTTTGCAGGTGTTCTCACCAGGGTGTGGCACAACTCTACGATTGTGGTACCACCATCATATAAAAGGTTGGCATGGCCTAGGAAAGAAGGCTTGTAGATGTTTTGGATCTCTGCTGTGTTGTTTAACTGATTTCCTTTTAGTCTTTGTTTCGGGCACCACCCCTGCTGTAGCTCAGGAGCTCAGTGTTCCTTGAGGTCACTGCTAGTGTGCTAGGGGACCATGCAGTGCTGAGCCTGACCTCCTGCTAGCAGTGCTCTAGCTAGCTTGCTTTTTGGCCCCTCCACTGTTTTTATTTCATTTTTATGAGGGGAGCATACCCAACAGTGCTCTGGGATCACTCCTGCCGAGTTTGGGAGAACAATAGGGAATGTTGGGATGGGACCCAGGTCGGCTGTGTGCAAAGCAAGTACCTTACCCTCTGTACTGTCTCTCCTGCCCTCCCATTTTTTTTCTATTTGGTTTTTGGGTCACACCTACCTACCAGCACTCAGGGGGTTATTCCTGGCTCTACGCTCAGAAGTTGCTCCTGGCAGGTTCGGGGGACCATATGGGATGCTGGGATTCGAACCACCGTCCTTCTGCATGCAAGGCAAACACCCCATCTCCATGCTATCTCTTCAGCTCCCCTCCACTATAATTTTTAATTCTAGTTCTGAGTCTCCTTTCTCGCTGCTGTGGCCACGAAGTAGGTCTGGGATGTTGTGAGCCTCTTGATGTAACTAAAAGGGCCCGGCCTGCAAGTTCCCGCCGAGGAGGAAGTGGTTAGGTGGCCAGGAATGCGACCTGCCTCCCCGATTAATTAATAATTGAGAGCTGGCCCCCATCCAGGCGGAGCCAGGGGAGAGCCTATGAACAAAGAGTGCTTAACTCCAGCTGGGGGGGGGACGGAAAAGTTTGACTTCGCCTGTGGCTGAAAGGGAAATTCACAATGGCCTTGATTTATGGCCATGATTTACTGGGGATCCTCCTTGTGGGCCCAACTTGGGCATGAGCTCCAGGAATGCAGACGCTGGCAGGCCCATTTGTGCCTTGGGGAAGGGCGGTGGGGGTGGGGTGGGCGCTGCAAAGCTGGTGCCAGCCTCAGGGAGGAGGCCCTGGAGGACGTGTGCCTACACCCTCTTTCACGTGCTGTATCCAAGCCTGGAGGAGATGCTGACAGGCGGGCATACAGGATGCACCGAGGAACTGAAGGGAGCTCTGCCCTGTCCAAGATTCTGGCTCATCGGCTATTTGACCTCTTTCTGAGAGTTCCAGTCTTAAACCCTCCACTATCCAGTTCCACTGGGCCTCCTGTGGTGCCTAGAGAGTTAGTGAGATAAGAGTGTGGAGCCAAAGCTCTTAGGAGCAGTTGGCTGTCCTGAGCTGTCTGTACTGGGAGACTCAGCATGGCCCAGAGTGCCTGCCTGTGGCAGCTGTATGGAAATGCAAAACTGGTACCAATTAGATCTCTTAGATGTTCAGCCAGGACACAGAAGCACATCTTTCACAATTGTCACACAAGTTTCCGAGGCTGCTAGCTGCTATAGAGGCACGCGGGCATTGCCATCCTTTGGGTTCTGGCATCTACCCGGGGCCTCTTGTCCTTTCCAGAAGAACCCAAGGATGGCAAAGTAAATGGTGGAAACTGAGGCATATACCTCTTCTTCTCCTCAGCCAGGTTCGCCTAGAGAAGCAGGAGGCACAGTAGAAGCACTGTCGAAGTGGGTGGACATCAACCCTATGATGCTTCTTCTCTGGAGTTAGTGACGTATGCATATAGCTGTGTCTTTAACTTTGGCTCTCCTGGCACTCATGGCCCAGTTTGCATTGTGAACCTCAGCAAACAGAGCCACTTGCTGCCTTCTCAGTGCCAGGCTGCTGAGCTTTAATGGACTGTTTTCAGGGCTACAGGACTCGGGATGATTTCCCAACTATCCTGTGCAGTTCTCATCTTAGATTCCACTCAGCAGGGCTTGGGGGTAGGGACAGAGACCATGCCAATGCTGCCCACTCCTTGGGCACTCACTCCCAAAGCAGCCCATGCCAGCTTTAACAGCCACCTACAATGCTCAGGTCAAGATGATACAGTTCAGAGCTGAGGCAGTCTCGGGAAAGTGTTGGAGGTACATCAGGATATGTGCTGTGGGAGACCTGGAAAGAAGGGGCCTCTGTTTATTTGAACACATTCATTGATCCCAGCCCTATCAATGCATGTTTTTAAGCCAAAATCAGGTGAGAGGTGTTGATGGCAGGCTCCAGTATCTGTGTGTTTGTGCTCTGCTTTGAGGTTCTAAATGTTGGGGGTCATGGCGTGTTGGATCCAAACTTCCGAGCTCTGAGGCTATTTCTGGTGAGTTGTTCAGGGTGATTCCTGGAGAAGCTGAGATGATCTTGTTGTGCTGGGGTGGAACCCGGGGTTTTTGCATGCTCTGCCCGTGATGCTCCAGCTATGCAAGTTTTAACAGTTTTCACTCGGGGATCCTGCTGTTCCCTAGGTAGGCCTGACACGCAGATGCCTGAGTTTGCAGATCCAGAGTATGGGTGGTTAGAAACTCAGGGACCCCATAGCAGGAGCTTGGTGTGGGGACCTAGCACTTGGAGGACACCATGCTTTGGTTCTCTCCTGGGCTCTTTCTGCCCTATTGTGGGATCCTGCCCCTAAGAACTGGCCAGCCTATCAGGGACAGTTCTTATAGGAAGTCCTCTGGTTGTGCCGCTGGCTTTGGAAACTGCCTCTGAGGCTATCCCAGTGCCCCAGAGAAAACAAAAGTTAGTGGGTGTGAATGAAATAGCATTATCTGAGGACCCGCAGTCCATTGCTCATATGATTTCATTTGATTTCATTTGGGGTTCAAGAAGTAGGATGCAGGAGACTGGATGAGTAAACTCTGTATTTGCGAAATGGGAGAAAACTAATGATGCCCCAGATTCTCCTCACTAAGGAGTCTGTCCGCACAAACTGTGTCCAGACTTGGCTTCCTTGAATCCCCCACATCCAAACCTCTTAACTCTGTCCTGGATGAGCCCAGGCTGTCCCCAACTGAACCCCCAAAGCACCATGTCCTTCCTCTGTGCCTGTGCCAGAGTTCACCAGGATGAGATACATGAGCACCGGCTGCTGAGCCCAGACACTGCGTGAACAGGCTGCTGTGTGGATTTAGAAACATGGGGCAGGTTCAGGAGGATTTGGGATTCCCCCATTTCTCCCACCTGCCACCCCTTGTAGGCGTTCTGTTAGTCTCTGAAAGGGCATGCAGGGAATCCAGGTTGCCCTACAAGGGGATGACTGGGTTGGGGTGTGTGTGTGTGTTTCTGGGTAAGAAAACAAACAGGGCTGGTGTCTGGCTGCGATAAAACAAAAGAGAACTTGGAATGGGAGCAAAGTTCAGAGCTTTTTGTTGCTGAAACTGGTTCCTTCTGGGAAAATGTGGACTGGTTTTATAAGCTGCTTAGCACCCCTCTGACTCTCCCCTCAGACTGCCCTCCCCCTACCCCAGAGCCCCAGAATTCTCCCACCCAGGCTCAGCTGGCCCTGCCTTGCTTCCCTGAGCTCTTCGTCTTGGTGAGCACAGGCTAAGATCCCTATTTCTGAGGGAGAACAACCCTAGTGCAGCTCTTTAAAAATGAGGTTGGCTTGCAGGGTTGTCAAGCTTTGGGCACCCAGGGAGATGGTTCAAAGGGCCAGAGCACACGTTTTGTTTTTGTTTTGTTTTGTTTTGAACTCTATTTATTGACTGATTGATCAGGTTTGTGGGCCAATGCTCAGTGGTGCTCAGGGGCTACTCCTGCTCTGCACTCAGAAATCGCCCCTGGCAGGCTGAAGAACCATATGGGATGCTGAGAATTGAACCAGGTCCCTCCCGGGTCAGCTGCATGCAAGGCAAACCCCCTACTGCTGTGCTATCTTTCCGGCCCCAGAGTACATGTTTGGTATGCTAGAGCCCAGGGTTCAAATCCAAAACTGGTTGGAGAGTGCAACGTGAATGACACCCCCCCACACACAAGAACATCTCTGGATGTGGCCAACCCCCCCCCCTCCCCCGTCCCCAAGAACACCTCTAGATGTGGCCAAATACTGAGGAGATAGAGGAGGAGGAAGAGAAGGGGAGAATCTTTGGTTTGGGGATATGGTCACAGAGGGTTTGGCCTGGGCACACAGCAGCAGCTAGAAAAACTTATGAACAGGAATTTGAGCATAGCTCATGAGAGAAGAACCTTATTAAGATCCAGAACATTGGTTTGTTTCTGTTTGGGGGTTCACACTCCGCAGTGTTCAGGGCATGCTCCTAGCTCTGTGCTCAGAGTTCACACCTAACAGCATCAGGGTTTCATATAGGGTGTATTGGATTGGGGCCGATGAGGTGGCGCTAGAGGTAAGGTGTCTGCCTTGCAAGTACTAGCCAAAGAAAGACCAAGGTTCGATCCTCCGGCGTCCCATATGGTCCTCCCAAGCCAGGGGCAATTTCTGAGTGTTTAGCCAGGAGTAACCCCTGAGCATCAAACGGGTGTGGCCCCAAAAAACAAAACAAAACAAAAAGGGAGCATTGGATTGAAACTGAGTTGGCCATGTGCAAAGAAAGCACCTTTCCCCTGTGCTCTTTTGTCCCGAGACCCAGATCTTTGGGACTAGTCTTACCAGGCTGCAAGGGACCCAGAGATGCTGCAGCTGAGGGACACTGAGGGGGACAGAGACAGGGGCAGGTTTGCTCCTCAAGAGGGTCCCTCAACCTGCTGGTAGGAGATTCTAATGGTGTCAGGGAAAGTGGCAGAGATGATGAGTAAGGCTGAGCATTTGGCCTTGATGAAAGCTCATGTCAGGTTGAGGTTGTAAGATGGATTCACTTTTCAAGACATTTGCATGAGATAAAAGAATGGGAAGCTTGGGCTGAGAGATTTACAGTGTGTAAGATGTTTCCCTTGCATGCAACTGGCCAACTTGATTCTATGTCCAGCACATTAGGATCCCCTGAGCACAGAACCAGGAGTAAATCCTGAGCGCTGCCAGTGTGACCCAACACCCATTATCCCCTCACTCCCAAACAAAATAAAATAGTGGGAGCCTTCCTGGCCAGCCCAGCTTAGCAGCAGGCCCAGTGGGGCACCAAAGCAGAAGAAAAGACCTTTCTGCAGCTGCAGCCACTGTTGAGAACAAGTAGGATGTGATAGGACCAAGGTGTGATGGAAGGAATCTGCTTAGGCCCCTGAACTGAAAGACCATGAGTATTTGGAGATGCAGAAACAGACAGTGCCAGTCTGGACCCTCAGAAAAAGAGTTGGTCTAAGAGGAACACAGGGCTTTGATGACTGTATGGAGACCAGCAAGAGTCCACTGTGCTTTCTCTGGATAGTACCCTAGCACTCTTCCCTCCAGGGAAGGGCAATTTGGACAAATCAGCCTGAAAAGGCGAGTGGACTCCAACACATTCTCTGAGCTCTACCGCTTGCTCACTCATTCTCATGCTCTCACATTCTCCCTGCTCCTCCGTCCTGCTTCATCTGTCTCTGAATAAAACTACTTTGCTTCACTATTCCTCTCCTCCTGAAATCCCTTTCTGTGAGGTTGGTGAGCAATCTGGAAACAGCTGAGTTCTAATTTGACTTTTTTTCTTCCTTTTTCTTATTTTAAAAAATATTTATTGGCGCTCAGGGGTTACTCCTGGATCTGTGCTCAGAAATCTCTCCTAGCAGGCTTGGGGGCCATGTGGATGCCAGGAATCGAACCCTGGTTCTTTCTGGGTCGGTCACATGCAAGGCAAATGCCCTACTCTGGCCCCTAATTTGACTTTTTTCTACACAGAAAAACTAAGGCCATGACCTCCCTTCTCCCACATTTCTCACTGCTAGCAGCTCCTGAGACCTCTGCCTGGCTGAGATCTTCCCCCAAATAGTGGGAGTTCTGGGGTGCCTGAAAGAAGGGCCCACTGAGAGGATTAGCTCAGGGGTAGCCTCTGGTTCTCACACTCTGTCTCTGGGTGTGTTTCTCAGCTGTACCTTGAGCAGCTCAAGAGGGAGTGTGAAGGGCTTGGGCATGCAGTATAGACCCCTTGAGGGTCTCCCAGGGTAGGAACTATTCTATGGAGGGACCCAGAGGGCATGGGTGGGGGATCCCCCAAGATGGGCAAAGGCTGCAGATAGGAGGTTCCAAGGTCCAGCCCTGCCATCTCTGCAGTCTGTCCAGCACCCAAATAACTGTGAACACAGAGCAGGAAAGTGTCTATCCATGGGAGCTGTTCTGAGGCCCTGATCTCTGTACCTCACCTCCCTGGAAGGTAGGCAGCAGGTTGAAGCCAGAGACGCAGTGCCTCTGTGGCCCAGGCTGGCAGCAAAGTCCTGGTGTGGGATGCTGGCAGCTCAGTTTCGAGCCACAGGGATAAGTAAAGTACCATCTAGAAGTCTGTTGATTCTGAGCTCGAACTCCAGCTCTGCAGCTTTCTGGCTGAGGACTTCAGAGACATGTTTAACTCTTCAGTTTGTTTGGTTTTGGGTTTGGGAACCATACCTTGCGGTGCTCAGGGTTTACTTCTGGCAGAACTCAGGACCATACGGGGTGATGGGGATCAAATCCACCTTAGCTGCATGCAAGGCAAATGCTGGCCCTCACATGACTTTAAGATCTCTGTTTACTTTTTTTGGTTTTTGGGTCACACCTGGCAGCGCTCAGGGGTTATTCCTGGCTTCTACGCTCAGAAATTGCTCCTGGCAGGCTTGGGGGACCATATGGGATGCTGGGATTTGAACCACTGTTCTTCTGCATGCAAGGCAAATGCCCCACCTCTCTGCTATCTCTCCGGCCCCCACTCTAGCTTTTGAGCTATCTCCCAACCTCTGCTCCCTCATGTAAAATGGGACTGAGGGACTCACAGTATGTGCACTTAAAAGATCCTCATAATCTAGTTTACAAAAGTTCTGGCTGAATTATATTATCACTGCTGCAATTGCTACTATAACTACTACAAATTTTTAGCTTTCCTTTTTTCTCAATGCCACTGACACATCTTATCTGTAGGAATAATTATCTAATACTAGCCAGGCAAAATAACGTCTGCTCTACTTAAAAAAAAAAAAATCAAAGACTCCATGGTGATACATAAAAAAATCTCACAGTGCTAGGTTTTTTAGGGTTTGGAATTTGGGGGCCACACACAAATGCTCTGGGCACCGTGTGGTGTTTGAAATGAACCTGGGCCTCCTGCATGCAACGCTTGTGCTCCCTAATACAATGCTCTCTCTGTCTCTGTTTGTCTGTCTCTCTCTCTCTGTTCTTTTGAACTAGGAATACCTAGTTCTGGACCAGAATCTGAGTGTTGTCACCAACCATACCAGCCCCACTTTATAGAAATATAAAGTGTCTTTGACCATTGCTGATACCCCAGGGGCTCCATTTTTGCAATTGCAGAATCGTAAATTTCAACCCTGGGCATTGTCTGGTTCTGGTCTTTTTACTCTTTCTGTCCCTTTCTCCCAACCTGGTCTTGGTGGTAAAACTATCCCAGTTGAACTGTGTGGAGATGGGGGCCAGCTAGTCCTGCTCCTGAGAACAGAGTGCTTTGAGGGGGGCCCAGTATAGGTAGCAATGGTCAGACCCCTCCAGGATATAATGACCAATTAGGTGCTTCAAATCCAAGCCAAAAGTGCTGGACTGAGGTAGCAGCACATGCTGCAGGACAAACTGCCTATCATTTGGATCTGCTTTGGAAAGAGTTCAGCACCCAACCTCTTTCTAACATGGTCCTTTGTGCATTTCTGTACTGCTTTTACTGCCAAGCCCACTGCGTGAAGGACAGTCTCTCCTCCCTGAACAAAGAGGGAAAAAATAAATAAATAAAAAATAAGGAAAAAGAAATTGAGCCTTTTTAGGAGCACAGCATCTCTGGACTTGCTGCAGAACCTGAAGCCATTTCTGCAGCTTCAAATGACAAAAGAAGGTGCCTTGGAAACTCCCTCTTCCCTCCCCTAGTTAGATAACAAAATCTACTTATCTAATGGGCAAATAAGACTTTGAAAGGGGTGTTAGGTTAACCAGATGCAGGTCACATAATTACTCCCAGACTTGGGAGCTGTAGATGAAAAGGCTGCCGGTTAGACGGAAACGTGAAGCCACAAGCATGACGTGGGACAGAAGAAAGGAGTTTTGCTGGGCATGTGGAGGTCTCCAGCCTGGTCCTGGGAAAGGGGGATTGGAACCACCAGCCTTGGATTTTTCCCCGCCTCTGCTACAAACTTGCCAGGCACCCCTTGGCATGTCACTTGACTGCTCTGGGCCTCCAGTCCTCAAGTTGTCCTCACGTCTGGGTGGGTTCTGGTTCTGTTTTCTTTTTGTTTCTGTTGTTTTTTTTTTTTTTTTTTTTTTTTTTTTGTTCTTTTGTTTGTTTTGCTTCATTTTGGTTTGAGTTTGGGTTTTTGTTCAGTATTTCCTCCTGGTAGCACTCAGGGATCACTCCTGGCAGGGCTCAGGGGTGCCAGGAATGGAACCTAGGTTGGATGCTTGCAAAGCAAGAGCTCTCCCTGCTGTCCCATTACTCTGGCCCCTTTACAATCCTTTCTTTCCAGCCCTGGGAGAGAACAGAGGTGCTGTGCCACAGGGAGGGGTGCCCAGCTTAGCAGGGGCTCCACCCTTAGAGAGGGTTGTGTCCACTCTTGGGATACCCTGGGCTTTCACCACATACCACACCCTCATATCTGAGGGGTGGTGCCACACTCAGGCACATTCTGGTTCCCTTCCCGGCACAACTGAGTCCCGGGCAGTGTGGCCAGACTCCTGGGGTGCGGCCATCACCAGGCAAACTAGCTGCATCGCATGCTCTCCACAAGTGGTCCAACCCACAGGGAACCCACGGCTGTCCCTGCCTTTGTTTTCACTAAAAACTGCTGATTCAAAGAGGCTAAAGGCTTTTCTTGGGATCTTAGCTCTCCCTCCCGCCCCCAGACTGCTGTTGGCCTCCCTGGAGCCCCAGAACCCCCACAAAATTACATGTTGGGCTCCCAGCTCCATCCCTGGGGCAGACAGGCCTGGGGAAGGAATGCCAGGCACAGAGAGGCTGGTTCTGCGGGTGCCTGCGAGGGTTCATCCTCTCTGCCTGCCACCACAGGCATCCTCCCTCCTCTGGTGGCAGGAATGTGGCATCACAGTGACCTTCAGGAGCCTGGCCTGTCGCTCACGGGGTCCTGCCTTGTATTGGGCCCACTCCTTTGTCCATCCTCCTCCTCTCCCTTCCTTTAAGGCCTTTGCTGGGAAGTGGCTCTCCAAGGCCCATGGTGAGTTCTAGCAGTGAGGGTCCTACCTTTCTACTAGACAGATGAGACATTGGCATTTCCACGACTCAAAACATCCCCTCAGATCTAGTCTCACCCACCTCCTACCATAAGGACATGTAGCTGCTCCAGAATGTCTTAGAAAGAGACTGAGGTTGTCCTGGCTTCCATATGGGGTCACAGGGTGCCTTTGCTGTCTGTCCCTCCCCATCCTTTTCCTTAGTGTGTTGTATTCCAGTTGCTTCAGCCATGATGTTGACCCATTAGCTCTGCCTAGAGATGGAGTTGCCCTGGTTTCTAACCAGCACCTACTTTCTACTGGGCTGGGCCCTTGGCTTTCTATCTCCAAGCGGCCAGGGGGACAAAAAGGGTTTGTATCTCTTTCATGTACCTGCACTACCTAGTGTAGTCTCCTACACCCACCCCCCCAAATACCCATCATGAGCACCTGGTTTGGGGGCTCTACATAGGAGTTGGGATGACATGGTGCCCAGCCCTTGTTCACAAAGATCAGAGCTGTTGAGAATGCTCTTTCACACTGAAGAGATTTTGTGGAGATGGGAGATGGAGATGCCTGTCTGAGGAGGGCCAGCACTTAAACCCCCAGGCCCTTGGGTGGCTGCCAGACTCCCCAGGACACAGCACCAAACTGTGTGTCTTCCCTCCTCCCGCATACCCCGAGTTCAGCTGGGAACTAGGCCAGGCCCTTAGTGGGGGGTGTGGGTGGGGTGTGGGGTGGTATTGAGCAGGAGTTTCGGTCAGTGCTCGGTCATCTTTGATGTTGTTCACTCGGGTCTGACTCCCGGTATTTATTTGCAATTAAGAAGCTGCCTCCTAATTAGGCGATGGCTGAGGGAGATGGAGGAACCACAGCCTTGGAGCTCAGAGAAGTAGCCTGTCTGCAAAGCTCTGTCCTCAGACCTGCTGCAGCCAGCTTCAGGCGAGAGGCAAGGAGAATAGGAAGCAGGGGGCCCCTAAGTTTGGGGGTGCACACCTTCCCCCTCTAGGAGTGAAACAGCACTCACAAAGAGCCCTAGGCTTCACCCAGGGCATCACTGTCCACTGTGTCCTGGTGTGGTCTCCCACATCAGTCAGTCCAGGTCAAAAACTGTGAATGCTTCATCCCCCATATTCTTTGAGGAGCTCTGACCTATGAAGGGTTAGGCAGCACAGGGGTCATTAAACAACTGCTTCTCTCACACCTACTTGATCTGCTACCAGAGTTTCTGGAAATCTGAAGAGGGGGTGTGTTCCAACATATACCCCCATTCCACATATGGGAATCCCTAGTCTTGTCTTTGGACACATCCTACCAGTGATGAGAGCCTTTGGTCTGTCTTACTCTGACACTTTTGGCTTAATGGGTCCACACGCTGAATTTATTTATTTATTTTTGGTGTTTGGGTCACACCTGACAGCGCTCAGGGGTTACTCCTGGCTCTACACTCAGAAATTGATGCTGGCAGGCTCGGAGGACTATATGGGATGCTGGGATTCGAACCACCTACCTTCTGCATGCAAGGCAAACACCTTACCTCCATGCTATCTCTCCGGCCCCCACACGCTGAATTTAAATGTGGAGAAAAAGTTCTGATCTGGTCTCAGGAATCCTATCAATGTACCCATACACACTGACATCCCAGATTCACCCGTGGTTATCAGTTAGGACACCGAGGCCTAGAGATGGGCTGTCCACAGGACTGGCTAACCCCAGAGCCCTGAAGGGTTGTTTTCTGAGGCACTTGCCACTATGTGTTCTTACCGCTCTCAGAGGTGGCCTCAGCTTCACCTTTAGGCAGCAGAGGCTGGTCACAGGCAGGGGACAGGGTATTGGGAGATGCGATTTAAGGTTTGAGGCCATAGGCAGCTCTTCCACATCACCTCACTCTGCTGAGCCTTCTCTGGTGCTGTGGACTCCTGGGCTGAGTGGATACAGCCCTGGCAATGCTCCGGAGAAAGCGGATGTTACAGAGCCTGAACAGAGCTGGCGTTCCGTGCCCTGTGTTCCTCCTTAGGGGGGGTGTGGGGTCGTGGCTACTTTGCCATGCCTGTAAGGTACAGCCTGCTTTCTCCTGTGTTGAGGTTTATGCATTTTGGGTTCACTTTCTGCTGGAGTTTCCTTGTCTTTTAATTTTGGGCCTCACCCAGCTGTCCTCAGGGTTTATGACTGGCTCTGCTGGGGTATCACACCTGGCAGGCGCAAGGGACCATATGTAGTGATAAGTCATAGGCATGCAAGGGAAGTGACCTCCTCCATATACTGTCACTTCAGCCCCAGAGAGTTACGTTTTTAATTTTAGGGCCCGTACCCACTAGGGGTTGGGATTCGGGTGCCACAAGAGAACTCTGCACCTCCCCTATGCCGCATGCAAATCAAAACACTTGTGTTCTCTCCCTAGCCATGGCATTTTAGGAGTCTACTAAACACAGAGAAGGTGCTTGCATGTGCGTTGGCTAACTACGACCTCCCACCCCACACTGCCCAGGCAGACATGCTACTATAGGTGGTACCCGCCTTATTCTGGTTTTGTTTGTGGGAGAGTGAAACGGATTGGTACCAGGCCTGACCATGCTTGAGGCTCACAACTGGCTGGGTTCAGGGGGTCCTATGCTGTATGAGGGATCCCCCTGGGTTGGCTATGTGCAAGGCAAGCATTCATCCAACCCCCTCCCCACAGCTGGACTGTCTCTTTACATTCTGCACCAACAGCCCTTGCCTTGTGCTTCTTTCCACAGACGCCAGCATGTCCCCGGACGCCACCAAGCCCAGCCACTGGTGCAGCGTGGCCTACTGGGAGCACCGGACGCGGGTGGGCCGCCTGTACGCGGTGTACGACCAGGCGGTCAGCATCTTCTACGACCTACCTCAGGGCAGCGGCTTCTGCCTGGGCCAGCTCCACCTGGAGCAGCGCGGAGAGTCGGTGCGGCGGACGCGCAGCAAGATCGGCTTCGGCATCCTGCTCAGCAAGGAGCCCGACGGAGTGTGGGCCTACAATCGCGCCGAGCACCCCATCTTCGTCAACTCGCCCACGCTGGACGCACCTGCGGCAGGTGGCCGCGCGCTCGTGGTGCGCAAAGTGCCTCCCGGCTACTCCATCAAAGTGTTCGACTTCGAGCGCTCCTGCCTGCTGCACCATGCGCCCGAGCCCGACGCGGCCCGGGGCCCCTCCGACCCCAACAGCGTGCGCATCAGCTTCGCCAAGGGCTGGGGGCCCAGCTACTCGAGGCAGTTCATCACCTCCTGCCCCTGCTGGCTGGAAATCCTCCTCAATAACCACAGATAGTGGCCTGGCCAGGGGGCCACCCACGGCTGGCCATGCCAGGGCGGAGGCGCCGGAGCCCAGAGACTCAGCCCCGCCGACCACCCTTCGACCCCCAGATATCATCTACCTAGATTTAATATAAAGTTTTATATATTATATGGAAATATATATTATACTTGTAATTATGGAGTCATTTTTACAATGTAATTATTTATGTACGGTGCAATGTTGTTGCATATGAACAAAACAAGAAAGACGCACTTTGGCTTATACTTCTTTCAATACAGATATATTTTCTTTCTTTCCCTCCTTCCTCCTCTTTATTTTATTTTTTAAGGAAACAATGCAGCAGAGCTTGGGCAGCCAGAGCCTCGGTTTGGTGTATGGTTTTTGAAATATTCATGACCAGACCCCGCCCCCCCCCCCCCCAAAAAAAGCTAATACCAGTCACTCGTTGATAATAAAGTATTCTCCTTATAGTTTTTTTTTTTTAAACTGTCTTCCTTGAAACAAAGATGAATTTGCAGGGCACCAGCAGGTTTCTCAAGTGATCTCAGCCTTTACCTAAAAAAGAGACAAGGAAATTGAGAAAGGAGAAGGAGCCAGAGAGTTAGTTAGTTATAGGGATCACAGATGGCCCTTGCCTTGCACACGGTAGACCCTAGTTTGATCCCCAGCACAGCATAATGGTCTTAACAAGACCTGAACCAGAGCTGGGAGGAAGCCCTCAATACCACCAGGTAATGGCCAAAAATCCTCACCAAAATGGGAAGAATGAAAACGGAGGGAGGACTTACGTTTACTCCTCAGGTCAGAGAAGGTTCTACTGTCATTCTTCCCAGGCTGTGGTGTGCAAACAGATAGAATGTGAGGAGGAGGAGTCAGTCCTCGACCACCCACTCTAATGGGGGACGCACATGTCAGTGATACCCACACAAGACAACAATTTCTCATCCTTCTAGGGTGAAAATGGCCCATGGAACAAAGACTGGGATAGTGGACTTTGAGCCCACTTTGTAGAACCTTTGAGAAACCACCTGGACATCTGAGGGGTGGATTGCCCTCTTATACCTGATTTCCCCCTCCACCCATACAATCAAAGCTATCTTGGGTTGTCCTGATTTATGCAAAGGCTAACCCTAGAAAAGAGGAAAACTGAAGCTTCTGGAAGGGCAATGGCTAACTCATGAGGCAGTTACATCTATCTGTCTGAAGCAGCATCATATTTTATCTTCATTATCTCAGTCGCTGTAATGATAGTACAACAGGAAAATCTCTGGCCTCGCACATAGTCAGTCTAGGTTCAATTCCTAGCTTGCCTTAGGGTCGCTCGGGCCTATATTCCTGAATATAGAGCCAGGAGTAACCTCTGATCATTTCCAAGTGTGGCCCAAGCCCTTTCCCCCAAGTTTTCTCCAAAGAAAACTTGGGGAAAAGGGCTTTGTGGCTATGTAGCCCAGAGGGATGTGACAGTGAAGATTCTTCTGAAATTTACATTCACACTTTAAATGTTCTGAGAAGTTCTGTGTATTGTCTATCACTACCTCATAAATCAGGTTCACAAACATTATCTCGTGCAGTTTCTGGTTCAGGAATGCAGGAACAGCCTGGCAGGGCTGTTAGGTTCAGGGTCTCAGGACTTCTCAGTTGACCCCCCGCCCCCAGCTAGGGTGTCATCATTTGAGGCCTCAGTAGAACCAGAGGATTCACATTCAGGCTTGCTCATATGACTGTTGGTTGGTATCTTAGGTTGCAGGGCTCAACAGGCCTCTCCTGGGCTGTGTGTAGTGTGGATGTGGCTCTTCAATTAGCCATGACCAAAAATAAAGCTGCCATTCTCTCTAGCTTTATGTTAGAAGTGGCTGCTTCTGCCAAGTGCTGTTGATGCTGCTGCAATCTAAGGGGGTGAGGGGACATACAGACAGGGTGCTCCCAGGAAGCAGGGATCATGATCCTATTTTCCAAGAAATGCACCATTTCCTTAGCCCATTTTCTTGGGCTTTTTGCCAATCGACTCAACTTATGTGCATTGACTGAGGTGGCCACTGCAACCAGCAGGGTACAAGGTACTTCCCTGATGATATTCTTGGGACTGCCCTCTGCATTTGGAGTATTTTGAGGGGGTCACCTGGGGGCCACTATGGACTCCAGCTATTTGCAGAGTACTATGGGGAGAATGAATAAGGTGGGCCAAAGCCATAATAGAGCAGGCAGAGTGTTTACCTTGCACATAGCTGACCCAGATTTTTTGTTTGTTTGTTTGTTTGTTTTTGGGCCACACCCGGCGGTGCTCAGGGGTTACTCCTGGCTGTCTGCTCAGAAATAGCTCCTGGCAGGCACGGGGGACCATATGGGACACCGGGATTTGGACCAACCACCTTAGGTCCTGGATCAGCTGCTTGCAAGGCAAACACCGCTGTGCTATCTCTCCGGGCCCGGCTGACCCAGATTTGATCCCTGGCACCACAGTATTCCCTTGAACTCGGCCAGGAATGATTTCCTGAGTGCAGGATCAGGTAAATTCTGGGTGTGGCCCCAAACAATATAGTACAAGAAGATGGGTGGAGGCTTCTATTCCTCGAGCACATGGCATAACATGCAGAAGGGCTCTGCCCAACAAGACAGATGAGTGGTAAAGTGATAGCTCCGGTGCAGGAGCAAAGGTAGGGAGCACACGAGTAGCAGGGTATGAAAGGATCTGGCACTGACTGAGGAGCCAGGTTGTACCACCACATAGTACCTGGGCTGGAAAGGCAGGCTGGAGAAGACCACAAATACCCGCTCAAGGGCCAGAGCAATAGTACAGCAAGTTGGGCGCTTATTTGGTATGTGGCTGACCCAGTTCGTCTCCAAGCACCATGCATGGTCCCCTGAGCACTGCCAGAAATAATTTCTAGGCACAGAGCCAGGAGTAACCCTTGGACACCTCCAACTGTGGCCTCGAAATTGAACCAAAATAGGACCATCTATCTGCCAGCAATCTTGCCTCCCTACTGACCACTGTCCTGAAACCTCAAGTGACCAGAAATGACAGGGCAAGGACCATGTTGCCATTCTTCCTCAAAATCTGAAGCCTGTCCCAGTTTACAGAGGGGGAAATTGAGTCAAGAAAATGAGAATGAATTGCTAGGGTCTCTGCTGTCCTGGCTCTACACTCAGAAACCGCTCCTGGCAGACTCCAGGGACCATATGGAATGCCGGGATTTGAACCACTGTCCTGCATGCAAGGCAAACGCCCTACCTCCATGCTATCTCTTCGGCCCCATGTATACTCACATTTTCACACACATATATTTACTTTCATAAACACATACACATTTAATCTCTTGCTTGCACACACATACACACACGCATATACCTTCACACCCCACCTAACAAGGTCTCTGCTCCTCTAGTGGCCAGTGAGCCTCAGAGGCAACTTGAACTGCTGCTCTGGCCAAAGCCCGTTCAGCACACAGACTTCAGCCTGGCGGCCACTCCTCCTCTCCCCTTTTCTCTCCTCTCTCCCCCCTTATCCTTCTTTCATCTCTTCTCTATTGTTCTCTTCTCTTTTCTCTTCTCTTCTCTTTTTTCTTCTCTTCTTTCTCTTCTCTCCTCTCCTCTCTTCCTCTTCTCTTTTTTCTCTCCTCTCCTCTCCTCTCCCTTACCCTCCCCTCTCCTCTCTTATCCCCTCCCCTCGTCTCCTCTTCTCTCCTCTCCTTTTCTCCTCTCCTCCCCAACTCTCCCCTCTCCTCTCTTATCCTCTTTGTTTTCCTTTTTCCTTTTCCCTTCTCCTCTCTCTCTCTCTCCTCCACCCCCCTTTCACTCAGCTTTCTGCAGGCACCATCCAGTCCAGCCTGCCCAGTCCAGGTTCAATGAGGTGCCTGAGGCCTGTCTCCTCCAAGCAGTCCCCTGGACTCCAGCAATGTCTGGTGTCATGTTCCATTTGTTCCTGTGGCCCTGGGCCAGCCAGGCTGGGCACCGGTGGGCCCTGGATGTTTGCGGAACGAAAGGGTCACAGAGGTAATGGCTGTGGAGTGTTTTATAAACTTGAAGCCACCAAGCAAGCATCCAGAGGCTGTGTTTATTAGTCTGTGAGTCTCCATGACAACCGCAGGCACTTCCCCCAACAGGCCTCAGAACCCTCATCCAGGCCTTCTTCCCCCAGCCAGCCACTTTGCTACCCTCTCAGTGACCAAGGACAGATCTTAGAGCCTGTCTTGTCACTGGAGCGAGACCCCAGAGTGGCAAGGCAGGGGCAAAAGAGGCAAAGGTCACCTCTTGGTGCCCAGGCAAAGTTGCTGGGAAGCCATTGATCACCAACGCAAAGAAGAGAGAAGAAAGGGGACAAATTCATTTTTGTTTGCTTCTCATGATGCTGTTTTTAATTACTTTAAATTTATTTTGAAACATGCTTAACGTAAAATCGACCTGCTTTGCCATGTTTCCATGCATGCATTTGCCTTGTTGGGCAACCATGAGTGCCGTGCTAGAAACTTCTCATCTTCCCAGTGGTTTTGGCAGATGTTGCTGAGGTGAAATAGATGTGACCTCTTTCACCATTTCTGGCTGGCTACACAGCTCTGCTTTTCCATACTTTTTTTTTTTTTTTATTAATAAGAGGCTAGAAAGACCAAGATTTCTGTCCTTTCACACCAAGATGTGGAGTTTCTGCTCACTTCCCGCAACCCCAATCACCCCCGAAATCTGCATCCACTTGGCTGACTAGGATAGATGCAGATGTTGGGAAAATGGGTTTGTTGGGGCTAGCTTCTCAGGGGTGCAGGCTTAAACAGCCCAGAAGTCCTGACTACTTTCAAAACAATTCCCAGAGAGGCCAGTGGAGGCAGTTAAGAGATAAGTAGCCCTGGGTTTCTGAATTTGGATTCTGAAGAAGGCTGTGCAGAGAAGGATGGTTTTTCCTTGGAAGGTCCAGTTAAGTAAAGCCAGAAGAGAAATTGCCCTTGCTGGGCCTTAGTTTTTTTCTTTTTAAGTGAAAGAATGGCTTAAAGCAGTGGTGGGCTTGGTGGTACATTCTGGGGAAGCCCAGAGACTCTAGAGCAGTTGCCCTTTATTTCCAAATTGCTTGACAATAGAGGCTGCTGATAGGGGCCCAGAGAAGGCACATCAGTAGGGCATTTGCATTGCACACTATCTTTGATCTTCTGTACCCCATATGACCCTCTAAGTCCCAAGTGGTTCCCTAAGCTTAGAATTGGTAGTAAACTCTGAGCACCACTGGGTGTGACCCACAAAACCATTTAAAAGGGGGGGGGGGCGAGAGATAGCATGGAGGTAAGGCGTTTGCCTTTAATGCAGAAGGTCAGTGGTTTGAATCCCGGCACCCCATATGGTCCCCCGAGCCTGCCTGGAGCGATTTCTGAGCCTGGAGCCAGGAGTAACCCCTGAACTGCCGAGTGTGACCCTAAAAACAAAAAACAAACAAACAAACAAACAAACAGACAAAAAAAAACCCTCAGGCTCTCCAGGAGTGCGACATGTCCCTAGAGTCCTGGCTCTGTGACAGTTTTTCAAACAGACATCATGGATCAGGTAATGCAGTTTGTTGAGCTCTCGGCAGTTTGTGAAGGACTCAATTCGCCTGGTTAAAAGATGCACTAAAACTAATCGAAAAGAATTCCAGAAGATTGTAATGGCAACGGCAATAAGATTTGCTATCATGGGATTTATTGGCTTTTTTGTGAAACTGATCCATATTCCTATTAATAACATCATTGTTGGTGGCTGAGTATCTTTACAGAAGAATGTTTTACATCTTGGAGATTGGTGAAGATATGAGACTTGGAGAAGAAGACTTGAAGTAAAAATGTGCCGATAGATTTTGTTTTTCCCTTTTTTTCTTCCAAGGTGTTTTTTATTTCTAAATTAAAATAATTTAAAAATTTAAAAAAAAGCTGATGAGGATGTCCATACTGAACCTGTAGAGAAGATGGACTGTTTCCAAATTTTGTTAACCAAATTTTGACTTTACCAAGCAATACTGTTCAAAGCCACCATTCACTGAAGGGCCTATAATATGCCAAGCCCTTTGTATGGTCCAATTCCAATCCTTACTTCCATTTCATAGATGAAACTCAGAGAAGTTTAGTAAGTTTACAAGTTTACGATAACTTACAAGTAGTAGGACTTGCTCTGGTTCAAGATCTAGAGAGGGGTCAGCACTTGAGATTTTGCATGGCTACTACATTCCAGCTTTTCAAACTTGTGTGGTGGTGGGGAATTAGACCTCGTTAAGATCTCTGAGCTTTAAGTGTGAGATTTTTCTAGGTGTAAAAACTCAGAGTCCAATTTCTGTCTCTAAGTGATTAGAAGACTAGGCCAGGACCTGCTGCAAAGATGTATCATTTAACATTTGTTGAGTTTTAAAATACTATGTTTGGGAACTGGAGATATATCACATGTGGTAAGGTGCTTGCTTTGCATGCAGCCAATCCAGATTCGATTCCCATCATCCCTTATGTCCCCTGAACCCCACCAGGAATATTTCTGAGCATAGAACCAGGAGTAAGTCCTGAGCATCATTAGGTGTGCCCCACCGACCCACGAACTATCCAAATTATGTTTGTTGTCAGTTTTTTTGGTTTGGTTTTGTTTTGGTCACATGGTGACGTTCAGGAGTTACTCCTGGCTCTGAGTTCAGAAATCGCTCCTGGCAGGCACAGGGGAACCATATGAGATGCTGGGATTCCAACCACCATCTGTCCTAGATCAGCTTCGTGCAAGGCAAATGCCCTACTACTGTGCTATCTCTCCAGCCCTGTTACCATTATTTTATTTCCTCCAACCAGTTCTGTTTGAACCAATACATTGATTAGAGGTGGGTTTTTGTTCATTAATTTTAATTTTTAAATAGCTTATCTCTCTACTTTTTATCCATGAGCATTAAACCAAACAGAGCTTCAAGAAGGCCTAAAAATATAAATAAATAAATAAATAAACAAACAAATAAATAAAAAGCTGCACAAAAACTTGGCGTGAATCTTTGAGGAGGAGAGAGAAAAAATGTATTCCTTGGGCCATTCAGTGCCAGACAAGTTCCTTAGTCAGCCTGAAATGGGAGGCCCTTGAGTGTTTTCTGAGAAAGTGCGGTAGAAGCAGATCTTAGGGATGGCACCTGCAGCCCACTGACCGACACTTCCCTTTCCTTCAAGAACCCCAGATGTGCCATCCTGGCCCCACAGCAGCAATTTACATGCGGAGAACTCTCTGCTTTGTGTTGTCCTGAATGAAGTTACTGTCAGTGAACAGCAGCCCTTGACATGCTCACCTCTGGGACGTGGGTATATCTATGACTCCTGGTCTTTGTTCATTCTGGAACTTGGGGGACTTTGGTTTGACCCCTGCACCCTCAGCCAGAATGCTGGCCACACCTCTGCCACAGCTTTTGAGGAAGAAGAACTTTCTTAAAATGAGGGACTGTCCAAGAACATATTTGGTGTCTTGTTCTCTCTGAGACTGGGAATCCCCAGGAGTGCCCTGCTAGAGCCTTGCGGGCCTGGATGAGGTCATCCATCAGTCACCCTCTGTGACACCCTCTAGGCACCAGGCCTGGAAGCAAGACTGTTCTTGACTTCCTCAAGTTCTAGGGAAGAAGTGAAACTGGAGAAGCTGGCCACAGAGCTCCTTGAAAACCAGTATGAATTGAGAAGACCCTACTATCTCCATCCCATCTTAGACCTGAGCTATTGCTGACCAAAGTCAACTTTAAATTAGATGTAGTTCTGAACTGCTCCCACCTTTTGTTGGAGCTATCCCTGCCTGCCAGCTCTGTGGCATCTCAAACCCACAAACAGGGATGGCTTCTCTGCTCTGTAGGTAAAACCCAAGACAGCACAGCAGTAGGCCATTTGCCTTGCACTTGGCTGACCTAGGACTGATCCCTCAGAGATCTATATGGTCCCCCAAGCCAGGAGTGATTTCTGAGTGCATAGCCAGGAGTAACCCCTGAGCATCACTGGGTATGGCCCCAAAACCAATAAAAACTTTTTTTTTTTTTTTTTGGTTTTTGGGCCACACCCGTTTGACGCTCAGGGGTTACTCCTGGCTATGTGCTCAGAAATCGCCCCTGGCTTGGGGGGACCATATGGGACGCCGGGGGATCGAACCGCGGTCCGTTCCTTGGCTAGCGCTTGTAAGGCAGACACCTTACCTCTAGCGCCACCTTCCCGGCCCCAATAAAAACTTTTTTAAAGAAATATTCAGTATTATTCTTTGTTTTGCTTGGGAGAGATGCACAATGTTGTTCAGGGATTGTTTTTTCATAATACTTGGGGGACCATGTGAACTAGTAGGCTGGTTGCATGCTAGACAATTACCTGAACACCTATGCTAGCTCTCTGGTTCTGGGCAGCATTTCTGTTCCCCATCTTTTTGAGGTATATAGCAGGGACACAGATTAAGAGGCAGAAAACACACCTTGCAAATGTGAAGTCCTGAGTTTGATACCCAGCACCACTGGCCCCTAACACCATCTCCTATGGTCATGGAATTTCCCCTAAATACAGATATCACCACAGAGCTGAGTATCCCCAGGAGTGACCCCCACCTAAAGGAATAGGGGCTGTTTGAGCAAAAGTTTATTCTCTAACTACTGCAATAGGAAGTCTGCTTTGGAGGTGAGGAAGAGGTAGCAGAGAGCTCCTAGAAGCTAAGACCTAGGATCCAGGACTGACCACTCTTGACTGTGGTCTAGTTACCCTTCTGGGGCCCTAACTCAGCTCGACAATCACCATTCATCTGACACCTTTCCCACCACTCAACCTCAGATGTCATGACAAACCAGGATGCAGCTTCCACTCCTGTGTGTCCCATGCAAACCTGCTGTCATCACTTTCCAGGGAAACTTGTCATCTCAACCCACACCCAAGTTACAAATAGGACAGGGTAGACAGGTGGGTTAGGGAAGGTCTCCCCATCTCTCTAGCTATAGGATGCATTTTTAATTTCTAAAATTAAAACTCTTTCCCCAAGACCAAAGCCATAGTAAACAGGTTTAAAAAAATTTTTTTTTCCTGTTTTGTTTTTTTTCTACACCTGGTGGTGCTCAGGGCTTATTCCTGACTCTGCACTCAGTAATTATTCCTGATGGCGCTTGGGGGGACCATATAGGATGCTGGGGATCGAATCTGGGTGAGTCAGCGACATACTTATAAGGCAAGAGCCCTACTCAATGTCCTGCAGCTCTGGCCCCCAAAATAAAAATTTAGAACCATTTTAAATAATTGTTAATGTGGGTTGGAGATATAGTATAGCAGGTAAAGTGCTTGCCTCACATGCAGCTAACCTGGGTTTAATCCCCAGCTCTAGTTCCCAGAGCACTGCCAGGAATGATTCCTGAGTGCAGAGCCAGAAGTAACTCATGAACACTGCCAGATGTGGCCCCAAGACAAAAAATAAATAAATAAATACAATTGATATCCATTGAATGAAATATTTCATTCAAGTACTGTCTCTAATAATCACAACTATTGTTTTTAATCACCTCTCCCTGTGACTAGAATTCTCCCACTGCCAAGTTTCAGAGACATCCCACCACCAGTAAGATCCTTTTAGGCATTGCTCCTACCCTCCCCCCTCTCGTGGCAACCCCCACAGATTTTACTGGGTCCAGGAATGTTTTGTTGTTGTTTAATTATACAAAAAGTTGAGAACTCAAGGGTTTAATTTATTATTTTTTTTCCTTTGGGGACTCCCATGTGCTCAGGACTTACTCCTGACTCTGTACTCAGAAATTACTCCTGGCAGGGCTCGGGGACCATATGGGGAGCAAGGGATCGAACCTGGTCAACCACGTGCAAGGTAAGTATGCTTCCACTATGCTGTCACTCCAGTCCCAGTTTCATTGTTTATAGTTGGTTCCTTTTGCTTTAGTCCTTTGCTTTAGTCCACACATGAGTGAAACCATCTGGTGATTGTCTTTCACTTCCTGGCTTATGTCACTTGGCATCATCACCTACATTCTATCCACTTGTCCCCAGTGACACACTTTCCTTTCTATTTTTTTTAAATCATTTAATTTTCTTTAATCACCATGAATTACAAAGTTACAAAGTTATTCACTATTAAGTTTCAGGCAAACGGCGTTCCAACACCAATCACCAAACACCCTTGACCAGTGTCTATTTTCCTCCACCAATGTCCCAATTTCCCTCCCAGCCCCAGCCTGCCTCTAGAGCAGGCACTTTCCCCTCCACCATTAACCTAGCGCTCCCTTCCCTAATTTATTTCTCCACCTCCAATCCAGTCACAGGCTCCCACTCAGGAACACTTCTCTCGCTCGATTGCCTTTTGGGCTTTACTGTTCCCTCACAACATTTATTTATGTGCCAGGTCTGAGAGAGATCATTTGGAGTCATTTCTCCCTTTAACTAACTTCACTCAACACAAACCTCTCCAGATTCATCCATAGGGCAGCAAATCGACCTTTTTAATAGCAGACTTGTGTCTTATTAAACACTACTTTTTAGCTTTTTCTTTTTCCATGCCGAGGATGGAATTCATGGCCACTTACATGCAGGGCACATGCTCTGTCATCGAGCCACCAGCCTCCCTTCCCCAGTACCCCAGTTTCTTTGTCTAGTCATTTGTGGGCTCTAAAGTGGAGTTCACGTTTTGACTGCTGGTGATGTGTGATTCAGTCATTTGCTGGATACAGTAATTCAGTGAATGCTGCTGCTGTGAACAGAACAGAGGTATATGCATCCTTTGAGCGAGCATTTCCATGTTCAGAAATAGGTCTAAACGTGAAATTCTCTGGCATGAACTCACACCAGTGGATTCGTTACAGTGAGATATAAGGACGACCCCAGCAGTTTCTATCTTGGGTGCTCACAACCACGCCTCAGCATCCTGAGCTGGATGCCTGCCTTACCCATGAGAAGCAGAAACTCAGAGAGGCCCAGAGGTTCCCCAGTCACATGACCCAGAGGTTGTCATGGGGCTGTGACCAGATCTGCAGTTTAGGTAGACATGCAAGCAGTGCTTATGTCTTACTTTTGGCTCTGCCCAGGGATCATTTCTGACAGACTCGGGACACCATATGAGTGCCAAGGGTAGAAATTGGGTCTTCTGGGCCCGGAGAGATAGCACAGCGGCGTTTGCCTTGCAAGCAGCCGATCCAGGACCAAAGGTGGTTGGTTCGAATCCCGGTGTCCCATATGGTCCCCGTGCCTGCCAGGAGCTATTTCTGAGCAGACAGACAGGAGTAATCCCTGAGCACCGCCGGGTGTGGCCCAAAAACCAAAAAAAAAAAAAAAAGAGAGAAATTGGGTCTTCTATACATGCAAAGCAACTGCCCTACTGCTGTGCTGTTTCTCTGTCCCCAGGTTTGCTGTTTCTTGTTCTGTTTCTCTCCAGGTCACACTCAACAGCTTCCCCTCATCTGGAGATTCTGCACAAATCACCGACAACCTGACTACAGTATCTTCTGCCTCTCAGTCTGGGCCGTAACTTGGACATTGTGATTGGGAGATTTACAAAGCTGAGGAGTGTGGAGAAGACCACAGGCACCTTACACCTGTCCTTATGGCCTGTCCCAGCTTCTTCATCTGTGAAATGGGTTTAAGACGTGTGGCTAGACTGTAGAGGGTTAAAGCACTTGCCTTGCACTCAGCTGATCTCAGTTCTATCACCAGCACCATAAATTCTCCTGAGCACTACTACCAGTATACTCTCACAAGCCCTTAGAGTCCCATTTGATAGAGGCTGGAAAATGAGAGTCAGGGAGCTCAGGATTACCAAAGTTCTTCTTGGGGGCGAGGAGGAAACTGGGTCTTGCTTCTGTTTGCCTTGTGTCTCCTCCAGGTATACCCATAGCTCTCACTCCCAGATGAGACCAGCCTTCAGGGTCAGGAGTCTGGATATCTGGGTCTCCGTGACAAAAGGCCAGTTTTCTTTTGCAAGGAGGGGTTTCTTGGTCAAGAAACACCTCAGCTACACTGTGTGCCTCTGAATCTATCTGGGAGAACACTTGCCTCCAGGAGTGCACTTCTTCACCTCTTCAGGCTGCAACCAGATAGATTGCCTTGGCTGCCCAGGATGCCCTGCTCAGGTTCTGATGAGTTATGTCAGTCTCCTCTCCTACTCCCCTACCCCCTATTCCTGGAATGAGAATTGAGCCATGACCCCAAACCTGTCATATGCTGAATCCTCTCCCACCTCACAGCTGAGCTGTCACTGCCTTCCATTCATGTGAAATAGTGCAGGGGCTATGGACTACATATTCAGCCATGCAAAGGGGCACAGGTGACTATTGTTCCCTTCCCTCAGACCCTGCCACATGGGTCTACTACCCTCCTTGGTACTGTTTGGTGGGTGCCTTTGTGGCCTTTATTAATCTGTTGGTGGCTTTTGTTTTTGGCTGTACTTGGCCTCAGGGCTACTCCTGGGTGTTGATGGCATTGGGGGCTTAAGACTTCACCTCCTGAATGTAAATCCTGTGCAGTCGCACTTTGACGCTCCCCCTCTGGATCTTTCTCAGTGCTTAGCTCCTCTGAGTCTTCTCATGCTCTCTCATCGGCTTCCCATCCTTCCCAGTCTAACATGAGCTCTCTAGTGCCCCATGTTGCCCAGTTCTACCCCTGGCTCAGGTCTTTGGCTTATTTTCTTCTACTTATCTGTTGTTGAGCTTCACGTTCTTTCTAGCTCAAGAGCTAGAAAGTTCCAGATCCTGGAACTGCTCAAGGATAGCAGCTGTATTGGGCCAGTTTCTGGGACCCCACAGAGGAGCAAAGGGTCCTGATCTAGAGTGGACACCTTATAGAATTGAGGCAATGGGATTGAGGGAAAATTGGGGTATCTTGAGAAGTGCTGGTCCAGCTTTTGGAGTTGCATGTCACTAAGTCCCCTAGATAGGAAATTTTGTTACCAAGAGGTACTGAGAAAAACCAAGGAGATGGTAAAGGGGGTGGAGGGGAGAGAACAGCTACATTTTCTTTTTTTTTTTTTTTTGTTTTGTTTTTGGGTCACACCTGGCAGTGCTCAGGGGTTATTCCTGGTCCAGGCTCAGAAATTGCTCCTGGCAGGCACAGGGGACCATATGGGGCGCCGGGATTCGAACCGATGACCTCCTGCATGAAAGGCAAATGCCTTACCTCCATGCTATCTCTCCGGCCCCACAGCTACATTTTCACCTCACACTATCATGCAGATGAATTCCAGATGGACAAGACTGCAAATCACGCACACACTGAAATCGTGAAATAACTAGAATAAAATGTTCATGGACTCTGGGTGGGAAATCTCAAAGCACAGCAGTAATGGAAGAAATGATTCTGGGAAAGATGTAGACACATGTATTCTGGAAACAGGAAAACTACATCAACACATGCATGGGACTTCAAATAAAAACAAATATGTAAAGAGTGCCTGCAAACTAAAAAGAAAAATATCTTACAAACTTCATAGACACAAATAGGCAGTCAGAAATTTAAAAGGACATTAACAAAGGCAAAGAGAACACAAGTGACTGAACATATGAAAACGTATTTAAGCTCATTACAAAGCAGAAGCTCCTGTGAGATACTGGATCTGGAGGGACAACTCAGGAGCTTAGAGTAAATATTTGCCTTGAAAGTGTATGGCCACAAATTAAAATCCCTAGTGTCCCACAAGTGACAAGTGTGATTCTGGCAGTTCTGCTGTTTAATTGTGCTCCCTGATGCCATAGGAACTTTCTCTTGCACCAGAGTCAGAGTCAGAGTCTTGAGCACCACAGCCAACAAGGTGAGTGAGCAGGGAGCCAGAAAATGTAACATCCCTTAGAAACACAGGTGTGAGTGAGAACTGTAACTCCTAGTGAGCATTTCAAGCATGACTTGTGAACCTCCATTAAGCGTCCAATGAGTGATGAGGGCATGTACAAGCACCACGGACGAGGAGCACAAAAATTGCTGAGCATAAAGATCAAACATGCAAACACTGCAGACTGATAGGTCAGTCCCAACAAGAAACACAGCTAAAAGTGTGGGCAAGTACCACATCAGATGTGTATTCAGCCACTGAGATCACTATACCAACTGTACCGACAAAGGTAAGA